>NW_027420787.1:0-71553 GCF_009905375.1 Apium graveolens | reverse complement strand
TGTTTAAACCCTTATGAATAGTGTTTTGCTGAACGAGAAAACTTTTCATGCCACGCTATGTAGGGGTTCTGTTATTGATCTTATGGGATATTATTAGTACTCTATGTGGTATATAAGTGTATGTAAAGATCGTCAGAATCCAGTTCCGAACACTTTGATTTTTCCCGGAAATCCACAAGATACGGAGAGAATTGAGTATAAGGTAACAGGATAAAAAGGATTTAAATTAAAGGATTATAAGAGAGGATCATAGAAGGAATATAATGTATTGAGAAAGGATAAGGGAACCTAAGTAATAAGATCCCGGGTATGATCCCTCAAACGATAAACAAAAACGAAAGTTAAGCGAACCGTATAACAGATCAACGGTCATTAGGCAAACAATTAGGAAGTTAATCAAAAGGGATTAGAGAGGATGATGTCACCCAACCAATGAGAAGAGGACAAGGAGGGGAGGATGACATCATGAGGATGACACAAGCATGACATGGGAAGGAAGGGGATGTGGTGACTTTTTAACCACACAAAACCAAGGGCAACTAGGTAATTCACTAAAGCAAACAACAAAAATCAACCAACCAAAAGCAAATCAAGCCAAAACACAAAAATCTCTCTTCTTCTTCTTCATGCTCTCGGGTGCTTTTCTTAAAAAAATGAAAGTCCAAGCTCCTCCACTTACTATTTAGCAAGGTAATTATCTAAGCTTCCCCATGGATAGTTACATACTTCCTATAAGTTTAAGCTTCTAATTCCAAGCCAATCTTTTTCTATAAATCATGAAAGAAGATGGTGAATAGTGTTTTCAAGAACTAAAATTTGTGTTCTTGAAGTTTTGTTTAGATTAAGCTTGGATAAGGACTTTAAAGGTGATTCCAAGCCATTCTCTTGATTCTCCACTCTCCGAGGAAGGTATAACTTCTCAAACCCTTAGTATTAAGTTTTGTTGTTTTGGATTTTATAATGTTAGATGATGGGTTAGTGTAATGAGTGTGTACTCATGATAGAGCTTTGTTTAGTAAGTGGTTTTGTTGATTTTGGAGTTAGGAGTGATGCTTGTTAGATTTGAAGTTCTTGGTCACTTTTTTTGACTTGGTTTAGATGAATAAATTGGCAATATTGAGTTGATTGGGGGCTGTTGTAATGTAGTTTAGATGGAGGTTTGATTGGAGTTGAAATTGTGGTTGTTTTGAATTGGTTTAAAATTGGGAAATCGCGTAAACATAGCCGTCGTAATGTCCGATTTACTTTAGACTGCTTTTGTTCATAACATTAGGACCCGAGAACCCCCTGCTAGAATATGACCACTGCCATGTTTAGATAGCTCATGTTACGAGCTTCGTTTTGATATGTAGTTCGTTCGATTCCGATGCACGGTTTAGGAGAAACGACCGTTTCAAGTAACGGCGTTTCGCGAACGAAACTTTTCCCCTCGCCTTACTTTGAAACATAGGTTAAAGACCAAAAAGGGTTAATTAATGTATGAAACATTTATGGTAAGTGTGCTAGGCAGTTAGTAAGACACTCGCGAAGGAATTGCCTTAAAACTCGTAAAAGTTAAATTATTAAAAATGGTGGAGCCGAGGGTACCCGAGTGACTTAAGCGAATCAGTGAGCGCAAAACAAGCGTTAGAGTCTAAGTTAGTTAAAGTATAGATTTACAAGTGACTTTGGTTTAATTCCAACTTACTTGTTGTTTATAGGTTACCAGACTCGTCCCGAGCCATTCGTAACCCCAGTCGCTCAGGCAAGTTTTCTACCCGTTATACTGTTGTTGTGATGTAAATATATGTATATGCATTATCTTGTGATATTGCATGATTGTTATTAGCAAATTTTGCGATATATTGGAGCATGCTAATATGGTATATATGCATGTCTGTTTCGTAATGTGGTTATCTATCTGTTGATTTCAATGCTTATAGTTGCATAATACCTATGCTAGAAATAAGCAAGTAGTTGCGTATACCCTTAGTATAGGGGATAAAAGGTGAACATATTTCTAAACCGGGAGTCGATGTTCCCGAGTATATTATATATATATATATATTTATTTATTTATATATATATATATGGATATAGTTTTTAAAACTATGGATCGAATAAGGTTTATTCGATACCTTTATTTTATTATTTGAATATTATTTGAATATTCATTCGAGGGCTTATGACTCAGTTTATTTTATTATTTGAATATTATTTGAATATTCATTCGAGGACTTATGACTCAGTTTATATTATTATTGAATATTACTTGGATATTCATTTGAGGATGTATGACTCCTTTATTTTATTTAATGAATATTATTTATAATATTCATTCGAGGTATTATGACTCCGCTTATTACTGAAATATATTCTTTATTTCATTAGAGAATAAAGTGTTAATAATCAAACTTATTTTCGATTATTCAAATAAAGATAATACTTTCATATAAGTATATCTTTGGTTATTTAATGTTTATTTCAAGTATAAGTTTTAATACTTCTACTTCAATTATTTTTATAAAGATAATTCTTTATGAGAATATTATTTAAATAATAATATTCAGATATTTTCTAATATATCGGGACTGATTTATTTCATTAAATCGGTTTTACTCCAAACACTCTTTAAAGTGTTTTCGAGTCTTCAAAATGATTTTTAAAAGTTAGAGCGGATCCCAAAACTCATTTTTATATTTAAGATCTTCCTTTTAAGGGGATTTAAATACTCGCTCAAAACCTGAGGGATCCGGCTCTATGGTGTATTTTATATTCGCAACAAGGTTGCTGTTTTGATAAATGAATTGATTACTTGCCCAATGTTCGGGAAGTAAGCCCATCTAATTGAGTCGGCATAAGCGACAGGCCGGGGTACGGTCTATCAAAGTGTAAGTGGCTGGGTGGCAGTCCATCAACGCGTAAGAGGCCGGGTGGCGGTCCAGCACAAGGTCCTTATGTGGCCAGGGTGATGACCGGTGGGGGATTCATCCATCTACTAGTAGAAAAGGTTACTTATTGGTATCTTTGCCTGATCAGCAAGATATCTGGTTTATGCCAAAATTCTTTTCCTTCCAAATTTATTGGATATTGCAACTCTGTTCATACTTTACATGACAGAGGTTTTCAGGAAATGTATAAAGAAGATGTATATGTGGATATATATATATATATATATCAGAACTTAATGAAGTATATCCTAACTTCATTTCCTTTAATAATATTTCAAAGATTGAATCTATTCAAGTCTTATCTTGTGGTCTCATCAGTGGGATGAACTTTTGAAACTAATTATAACTTGAACGGTGGTAGTTCAAGTAGTATTTGGGAAAGATATAAGTATATTGGGGTATCTTGTAACTTCATCTTTTAAACTTATATCTAATTAATAATTGTCTTATGAATGACAAAGATTTTCAGAAAAACGTTGAGACAAGGTTAGATATATGAGATCACCTTGCAACGATATTTTTATACAGTTATACACTGGAACTCTGTGTATATTATGCATGGAAGAGGACTTCCCATATTTTGAAAAGTATATATATATATATATATACTGAATATTTTGCGACTTCATTGCATTAAGATATCAAACTTGGTTCATTTCTTTTGACCAAGACTTTCATGAGTATTATGAGTAGGCTCATATATTGTAAATCATTATACATATTATTTTGGTGGGCTTGCTGCTCACCCTTGCTTTATTTCTTCATCACACAACAACAGTTAGGAAAGATGGCCAGACTCCAGCAGACCCAGCGCAAGCGCGTGGGAAGCGTCCCGCGTCTTCCCGTTGATGTTGTAGCTGCTATAGCTGCAGAGGTAGATCTATTGTAGATCAGACCATCTACTTTTGAGAATCAATTATGTATAATTATAACTTGTGGCAGATAATGGCAATTAACTGTAAATTTATCAAGTAATCATTTTGTGTTGTAATAACTTTTAAATTGTGGATTCAAAGACTTGTACTTATTTAAATTTCATCTCTGAGACTATAACGGGTTGTGGTGTGTGTTAGTGTGGGGTCACAGCATAAGGTTATTTATTATTAATTTAGTGAAGTGATATTGTGGAAAGAAAGACCGTGACGACCCGGATCCCCGACCCCGGATCTGGGGGTGTTATAGAAATGGTATCAGAGCCAAGCGTTATAAACCTCAGAGATGATGGGACGTTAAGATAATAAGTTCACTAAGATAATAAGAACTCTTGCCAAGTTCATAGTCGAACTACCTAACGTAGTACTGACAGTTAAAACCCTTATAGGAACCCTTATAAATGTAGCGATAGAAGCGTAGTTCGTTATCGTATATGGTAGCGGGACTCCGAACCCTGAAGTTGAGGAACATCAACGCGATGATGTTTTATTATTTATTGGGGATCAGATTATGGATCCGATAGAGCGTCCTAACGCGGGACCGGATGATGTTGATATTGAGGATGTAGCGGTTGAGGATGTTGTCCTAGAAGGGATAGTTGCTGAGGAGGATCCCATGGAGGATCCTGACAAGAATGAATAAAGGACCACTGAGGAATTGATGACCATGGTTAGGGCAACTACTAGAGGTAGGATTGGCCGGTCACTACCGGAGGTTCGTTCAAGTTGTAAAGATAGTAGCCCCTTTAACGCGGCTTACTCGTAAGACTGAGAAGTTCGAATGGACAGAGAAATACGAGAACAACTTTCAAGAACTGAAGCAGAGGTTGGTGATGGCCCCTATGCTGGCGTTGCCGGATGGAAAAAGGAGATTTTGTGATTTGTAAGTGACGCTTCGCATAAGGAATTAGGGTGCTTCTTAGCACAGCAAGATAATCGCGTCTGCGTCAAGACAATTAAGGTAATATGAAATTCGATATCCCCGCCCATGAGCTTAGGCTCGTGGCAATAGTTTTACCCTAAAGATTGGAGGCACTACTTGTATGGAGAGAAGTGTGAGAATTACCTAAGCCATAAGTGCTCTAGTACATTCTTACGTAGAAAGAGCTCAACATATGCCAGAGGAGGCAGTTAGAGCTAATCAAGAATAATGATTGGGAGATTCTTTATCATTCGGGGAAAGCCAATATGGTGGCTGATGCCCTTAGTAAAAAGGAGAGACTCAAGATGATAATGTCTTTTGGAGAGTTTATAAGAGATTTTGAGAAAATTGAAATAGAAGTGAAGGTAACCGGAGCCGGTACCGAAAAGCTGTTTGAGATTGCAATACAGCCCGAATTATTGGAAAAGATCATATTGTGCCAGAAAAAGTTATGAATGAAGGCAGAGAGCCAAAAAAAAACAATTAGATAAAAGATTAATATCGAGAAAGATGATAAGGGAATAATGAGGTATTCCTATAGAATTTGGGTTCCGAAAGTTCAAGAGCGTAAGGATGAGAACTTAGATGAGAGCCATAGTTTGAGGAATAAGATTTAGAGCAAACCCTGAACGTGATAGTCAGGGAGGTCGCCATCAAGATAGAAGGAACCCATGACATAATGGAGTGGAAAATGAGGATTTTAAATTAAAAGATGACCCCAATTATGGGGAGTAGGATGAAACATTTCATACTAAGGAAACAGAAAGTCGAGTAAGGAAAGGAGACCCGAGACGGTACTCCTATACGGCAATTCATGGACCTGTCTAAAAAGAACTTAGACTATTATCCCCAACCACCACCCTGAGGAGACAGTGCGGTGAGAAATCCTTTTATGACCTTTAAGTCGCTAAGCTCTCAGAGTTCCAAGGAACAAGCTGACCCAGTCGAGGCAAGAGCTTGGCTAAAGGAAATAGATGAATCATTTGAGATTCTAAATGATTGACGAACCACAAAAGACTGTTTTGTCACTTACCCTCCTAAGAGAGAGACCACCCGCTGGTGAAAGGCCAAGGAAGGCACGGAGAAAGAGATTATAATAAACTGATTTAAGTTCAGTCAATTGTTTTCAGGAAAGTACTTCCCAAGGTTATGGAGATAGTGTAAAAGCTTAAGAGCCAGAACAAAGGCAGACGAGTATGATGAATTATGAATCTAAGTTGTAAAAGTTATCAAGATTCGTTCTGAAGACACGAATCCAGAATGACGGGATGTTTGAAATCAATGCTTATGTTGTGTTGGTTCATGAAATAACGATAAGAGAAAGGAATATAAAGGCAATAGAGTTTGAGGAATGATAAAGGAATTGGGTATGAGGAAACCCTAAAGACTCGTAGCAATAGAAATAGAAAAGTATGTAATCGTCAGGATGAGGGTGATTCACCATGAGTTAAAATTGCTGGGTGAAGGCATAAGAGATACATATATTTTATCCCTAGTAAGTTGGGAGGATTCAAGGAAACCTTGAGATAGTTCGAAGGATAAATAATGAGACGCGGATAGACTGAGGAGACAAGGAAGTAAGAAATTAGGAAAAATTGGATGAAGGAAGTGACCTTCAAGAATGTGAAGTGTAAGACCGGTGGCATGATACCCAGAAAGGGAGATGCCAGGTATGAAAGATATCCCAACATTGAGGTGACTGTTGAGATAAACAACAAAAGTAAATAAGGAATTATTAAGAAGAAGTTCATGTTGAACATGACCAATATCTTCCAGAACATCCATGTTATCATTACCAAATCAGGAAAGAAAAGCGGATGACCATTGTTATCTTTTGGAGGCCATATGGATTGACCTCAATTTGAATAAGGATGCTATTATGAAGTTAGGTATAGACTATCGAAGTGGGGAATGATGAATAAGATAATCTATCTAGGATATATGACTTGATTTATCCATGGAAGGATGCAGGTACCTTTTAAAGGTGGAATTAAGGATAGAACATTGGTAACTTAAAATGAATCCTAGGGGACTGCATAAAGGTTGGCATGTCACCCTTAATAGGGACAGTATGAGTTTTGACAGTATGATTGGGAAAGGGTTAAGGTAACAACAACCTTTAAGGATCAGTGGAGAAATTTTTTAGAAGTATATAGACAATGATTCTAGTATTAGTATATGGTATTTTGATATGCCCTGTATCTAGGGAATACAGGAGGAACGATTCAAGGATAACCTTAGAGGTTTTACAAGGAGAAAGGTAATGTAATAACCCCAAAATTTTTCAACTTTTTGTAACCCTTGTGAATAGTGTTTGAGCTGAATGAGAAAACTTTTCGCGCCACACTATGTAGGGGTTCTGTTATGGATATTCTGGGATTTTGTTAGTACTCTATGAAGTATATAAGTGTATGTAAATATCGTCAGAATCCAATTCCGAACACTTTGGTTTTTCCCGGAAATCCACAAGATACGGAGAGAATTGAGTATAAGGTAACAGGATAAAAAGGATTTAAATTTAAGGATTATATTAGAGGATCATAAAAAGGAATATAATGTATTGAGAAAGGTTAAGGGAACCTAAGTAATAAGATCCCGGGTATGATCCTTCAAACGATAAACGAGAACGAAAGTTAAGCGAACCGTATAACAGATCAGTGGTCATTAGGCAAACGATTAGGAAGTTAATCAAAGGGATTAGTGGGAATGATGTCATCCAACCAATAGAAAGAAGACAAGGAAGGAAGGATGACATCATGAGGATGAGGTAAGCATGACATGGGAAGGAAGGAGGTGTGGTTGAATAAGGACCACACAAATTCAAGGGCAAGGTAGTAATTTACTAAATCAAATACAAATCAAGCCAACCAAGCTAGCAAAATCATTTCATCAAAAAAATCAAACACAACCAAGGCATTTGTTCTTAGGAGCTCTCGGCTTTTTACATTTTAAAGGCATAGATTTTTCAAAAATCAAGATCCAAGCATCCTAAATTGGTAAGAAAATTCCCTAATCATCTTTATGCTTAGTTATGGCTATATCATGAGTTTAAGCCATTAATTCTTTCTCTAACTTCTTCATTTAATCAAGGAAGAAGACAATGAATAGTGTTTTCAAGTTTTTAACTTGAACTTTTTCTTGTTTTCTTGAAGATCCAAGCTTTCCTAAGGCTTCTCAAAGCTTCTTAAGGCTTCCTAGCTCCACCCACCACTTCAAGGAAGGTATACCATTTCCAAACCCTAGGTTCATATATATTATAAGGTGATTTTGAGTAGTGGGTTGATATTGTATCTTGTTGTTATGATTTAGAGTTTGAGATTTGGTATGGTAGTGAATGGAATGGTAATTATTGTGGTTTTGATTTAAAAGAACTTAAGAATGATTAAAGTTAAGTTTAAGCATAAGTATGAAAGATTAAATTGAATTGGTTGGGGTGGTTATGATGTGATAAGGATGGAGGATGGTTGTATGTTGGATTTGAGGTTGATTTGGGTTGATTGTGGATGGTTTAAAAATTGGAAATCGCGTAAACATAGCCGTCGTAACGTCCGATTTTCTTTGGACTGTTCTTGTGCATAGCATTAGGACCCGAGAACCCCCTGCTAGATTGTGACCACTGCCATGTTTAGATAGCTCCTGTTACGAGCTTCGTTTTGATATGTAGTTCGTTCGATTCCGATTTACGGTTTAGGAGAAACGACCGTTTCAAGTAACGGCGTTTCGCGAACGAAACTTTTTCCCTCGCCTTACTTTGGAATGTAGGTTAAAGACCAAAAAGGGTTAATTAATGTGTGAAACATTTATGGTAAGTGTGTTAGGCAGTTGGTAAGTCATTCGCGAAGGAATCGCTTTAAAACTCGTAAAGGTTAAATTATTAAAAATGGTGGAGCCGAGGGTACCCGAGTGACTTAAGCAAATCGGTGAGCGCAAAACTAGAATTAGAGTCTAAGTTAGTTAAAGCATATATTTACAAGTGATTTTGGTTTAATTCCAACTTACTTGTTGTTTATAGGTTATCAGACTCGTCCCGAGCCCTTCTCACCCCCAAGTCGCTCAGGCAAGTATTCTATCCGTTATACTGTTGTTGTGATGTATACACTTGTATATGCATTATCTTGCGATAGATGCATGTTGGTTATTTAGCAAATTCTTGCGATATATTGTAGCATGTGATATGGTATATATGCATGCATGTTTCATATTCTTGAAATATATATCTGTTGGTTTAGTTGATAATACCTATGCTAGAGGATAGCGGTATCTTGCATATACCCTTAGTATAGGGACCCAAAGGTGAAAATATTTTCTAAAACCGGGAGTCGAGGATCCCGAGTAGATTTTGTATATATGGATATGGATATATATATATATATATATATATTTATATATATATATGGTCATAGTTTTTAAAACTATTAATCGAATAAGGTTTATTCGATAACTTTAACTTTATTTTATTATTGAATATTATTTCGAATATTATTCGAAGGCGTATGACTCCTTTATATTAAATGAATATTATTTTGAATATTCATTCGAGGACTTATGACTCCTTTTATTTATTTATCTGAATATTATTTGAATATTCATTCGAAGGCTTATGACTCAGTTTATATTATTTAATGAATATTATTTGAATATTCATTTGAGGATCTATGACTCCGATTATTTGCTGAAATATATTCTTTATTTTATTAAAGAATAAGGTGTTAATAATCAAACTTATTTTCGATTATTCAAATAAAGATAATACTTTCATATAAGTATATCTTTGGTTATTTAATACTCGTTTCAAGTATAAGTTTTAAAACTTCTACTTCAATTATTTTTATAAAAGATTATTCTTTATGGGAATATTATTTAAATAATAATATTCGGTCATTTTCTAAATATTCTGGGGACTGATTTACTTCATTAAATCAGCTTTACTCCAAACACTCTTTAAAGTGTTTTCGAGTCTTCAAAATGATTTTTAAAAGTCAGAGTGGATCCCAAAACTCTTTTTTTTATATTTAAGATCTTCCTTTTAAGGGGATTTAAATACTCGCTCAAAACCTGGGGAATCCGGCTCTGTGGTGTATTTTATATTCGCAACGAGGTTGCTGTTTTGAGAAAACAATTTGATTACTTGCCCAATGTTCGGGAAGTAAGTCCATTTGATTGAGTCGGCATAAGCGACAGGCCGGGGTACGGTCTATTATTGTGTAAGTGGCTGGGTGGCAGTCCATCAACGCGTGAGGGGCCGGGTAACGGTCTAGTGCGAGGTCCTAATGCGGCCAGGGTGATGACCAGTGAGGAATTCATCCATCTACAGTAGAAAAGGTTACTTATTGGTATCTTTGCCTGATCAGCAAGATATCTGGTTTATGCCAAAATTCTTTTCCTTTCCAAAATTCATTGGATGTTTCAAACTCTGTTCATACTTTACATAACAGAGGTTCCAGGAAATGTTTAAAGGGGTATATATATGTGGATATATATATACCGGGACTAAATAAAGTATCTCATAACTTTTTCATTCAATAATATTTCAAAGATTGAATCTATTCAAGTCTTAACTTGTGGTCTCATCTATGGGGTGTTTTTCTTAAAACTTATAATACTTCGAACGGTGGCAGTTCAAGTAACTTTATATATGATATAAGTGTGGTGAAGTATTGGTAACTTCATTCCTTGTTTTTACTTATATCTAGTAAGTAATTATCTTGCATATGATAGAGATGCTATTAAGTATCCATTTAGATACTTATATTATTGTTATCACTATATATATTATCTTGCGAGCTGTAAGGCTCACTCTTGCTTTATTTCTTCATCACACAACAACAGTTAGGAGAGATGGCCAGACTCCAGCAGACCCAGCGCAAGCGCGTGGGAAGCGTCCCGCGTCTTCCCGATGATGTTGTAGCTGCTATAGCTGCAGAGGTAGATCCACTGTAGTTTAGACCATCTACTTTTGAGAATCAAATTATGTATAATTATAACTTGTGGCAGATAATGGCAATTAACTGTAAATTATCAAGTAATCGTTTTGGGTTGTAATAATTTTAAAATTGTGGATTCAAAGACTTGTACTTATTTCAATTTCATCTCTGAGACTATAACGGGTTGTGGTGTGTGTTAGTATGGGGTCACAGCATGAGGTTATTTATTATTAATTAAGTGAAGTGATATTGTGGAAAGAAAGACCGTGACAACCCGGATCCCCGACCCCGGATCTGGGGGTGTTACAGAAATGGTATCAGAGCTAAGCGTTATAAACCTCAGAGATGATGCGACGATATAATAATAAACTCACAAAGATAATAAGAACTCTTGCCAAGTTCATGGTCGGACTACTTAAAGTAGTGCTGACAGTTAAAACCCTTACGGGAACCCTTATAAGTATCATGATAGTAACTTAGCTCGTTTAATGTGTAGGCGCCTGAGATGGAGGACCCTGAGATGTTCGAGCGTGAGCATGATGAGGCATTGCTAGATGTTGAGGATCAGGAGGAGCCTGAGATGGAGGAGGATGAGGAGGACCCCTCAGAGGAGTCAGAGACGGAGGTCATTGCTATTTCAGATGAGGAGGACCCGGATGAGGTCCCAGTAGCTGAGGAGCAGTGTCCCTACCAGGAAGGAACACTGGGTTTAAGCGACCAATGAGTGTGAGTGTGAGCCAGGGCGGTCAGAAGTCAAGAACGTCCTATTCCAACCAGTCTCGGCCCCCATTGCCAGCCTGTAACATATGTGGAAGGAATCACACTGGGGAGTGTAAGGAAAGGCCAGTAACCTGTTTTAAGTGCAGTCGGGAGGGCCACTATGCAAATAAGTGCCCATCATCAACCCCTGCCGTCGTTCCAACCACCAATTGTCATCAGTGTGGACGCCCGGGTCATTGGAAGAAGGAATGCCCAATGAACAAACCAGCAGCTTCGGGAGTAAGCAGGGCTGCTTCTAATAAGCCACCTACTGCGAGGACTTTCAACATGACAGTCCAGGATGCTATGAAAGATTCAGATGTGATAGCAGGTACCCTTTCTCTAAATTCAGTCAGTGCAAATGTTTTATTTGATTCGGGAGCAACTAAATCTTTTATATCAAAGGACTTTGCGCGTAAGTTAAGACTTAAGGCTAAACCTTTGATAGAACCCTTACAAGTAGAAATAGCCAATCATGAAATTATTCCCGTTAACCAGATTCACCCCGCCTGTGAGATAGGCATAGGGGAGCAATCTTTCAGTGTTGATCTGATTCCTTTTAAATTAGGGGAGTTTGATGTGATTTTGGGGATGGACTGGCTATCTAGCAACGATGCTCAGATAGACTGTAAAGGGAAGAAAGTTAAGTTAAATATCCCCGAGAAGAAAGAAGTTATATTTAGAGGAAAGAGGCAGACGCAGAAATTTTTGACCATGGCTCAGGCCAAAAGGATGCTACGAAAAGGAAGTGAAGCCTACCTAGCCTATGTGGTGGACACGCAGAAGGAGGTGCCCAACTTACAAGATATTCCAGTAGTCAACGAATTTGAAGATGTATTCCCCCAAGACCTTCCGGGATTACCACCCGATAGAGTGATTGAATTTGCTATTGAGTTGGCCCCAGGGACGGCGCCAGTTTCAAAAGCACCTTACCGGTTAGCCCCGTTAGAAATGAAGGAATTAGCTATCCAATTGCAGGAACTCTTGGATAAGGGTATGATAAGACCCAGTGTGTCTCCGTGGGGAGCACCAGTTTTATTTGTTAAGAAGAAAGATGGGAGCATGAGGTTGTGCATAGACTATCGAGAGTTGAACAAGCTAACCATAAAGAACAGGTACCCATTACCTAGAATAGACGATCTGTTCAACCAGCTAAAGGATGCTGTTTATTTTTCCAAGATCGACCTGAGAACTGGATATCACCAACTAAAGATTAAACCTGAAGATATTTCCAAGACAGCGTTCCGTACCAGGTATGGGCATTATGAGTTCTTGGTAATGTCCTTTGGACTAACCAACGCCCCAGCGGCTTTCATGGATTTAATGAATAGAGTATTTAAGAAGTACTTGGACAAGTGTGTGATAGTTTTTATCGATGATATTTTGATCTACTCAAGGACTGAGGCAGAACATGCAGAGCATTTGAGGATAGCTCTAGGAATACTCAGAGAGGAGCAGTTATATGCCAAATTCTCGAAGTGTGAATTCTGGCGGAATGAAGTACAGTTTTTAGGACATGTGATCAATAAAGAAGGAGTATTGGTCGACCCCTCCAAGATAGAGGCGGTCTCAAATTGGGAAAGGCCAACCACACCCACAGAGGTGAGGAGTTTCATAGGATTGGCCGGCTACTATCGTAGATTTGTACAGGACTTTGCGAAGATCGCAGCCCCTTTGACACGACTTACTCGTAAGACAGAGAAGTTTGAATGGACGGAGAAATGCGAGAACAGTTTTCAGGAATTAAAGAAAAGGTTGATAACGGCTCCGGTATTGGCATTGCCGGATGGAAAAGGAGATTTTGTGATATATAGTGACGCGTCGCACAAAGGATTAGGATGTGTGCTTATGCAGCACGGTAAAGTTATCGCGTATGCATCGAGACAACTGAAGGAATACGAGATTAGATATCCTACTCATGACCTTGAGCTCGCGGCAATAGTATTTGCTTTAAAAATTTGGAGGCACTACTTGTATGGAGAGAAGTGCGAGATTTTCACAGACCATAAGAGCCTCAAGTACATATTTACGCAGAAAGAGCTCAACATGCGCCAGAGGAGATGGTTAGAACTAATCAAGGACTATGATTGTGAGATTCTCTATCATCCAGGGAAAGCCAATGTGGTGGCTGATGCCCTTAGTAGAAAGGAAAGACTCAGAATGATAACGACTTCGGAAGAGTTGATAAGGGATTTTGAGAAAATGGAAATAGAAGTAAAGGTAACCGGAACCGAAACTGAAAAGCTTTTTGAGATCTCAATGCAGCCAGAATTATTGGAAAAGATCAGATTATGCCAGGAGAAAACAATGAATGAAGACAGAGAGTCAATGACTGGAGAGGAGATCCATACTGAGAAAGATGATAAAGGGATAATGAGGTACTCCTACCGAATTTGGGTTCCGAATGTTCAAGAACTTAAAAATGAGATTTTGGATGAAAGCCATAGTTCAAGGTATTCCATTCACCCGGGAATTACCAAGATGTATAGGGATTTGAAGGAATATTACTGGTGGCCCAACATGAAGAGGGACGTAGCAGAATGGGTAAACAAGTGTTTGACTTGCCAAAGAGTAAAGGCAGAGCACCAGAGACCCAGTGGGCTTTTGCGACCCCTGGAGATTCCCGAATGGAAATGGGAACAGATAGCGATGGATTTTGTTGTAGGCTTGCCAAGGACGAAAGCCAATCACGACGCCATTTGGGTAATTATAGACCGACTGACAAAGTCAGCTCATTTCATTCCTATCAACGAGAGATACACAGTCAATAGACTGGTGGACATTTACCTTAAGGAAATAGTAACGCGACATGGAGTCCCAACGTCCATTGTCTCAGACCGAGACCCAAGGTTCAACTCCAGATTTTGGAGGAGCTTTCAGGAATGTGCGGGGACCAAGTTAAATATGAGTACCGCGTACCATCCCCAAACGGATGGACAGAGTGAAAGGACCATCCAGACACTAGAGGATATGTTGAGAGTCTGTGCAATAGACCTTAAAGGAAGTTGGGATGATCACCTGCCGTTGATCGAGTTTTCTTATAACAATAGCTTTCATGCTAGCATCGGAATGCCGCCTTATGAGGCCTTGTACGAAAGAAGGTGTCGATCTCCCTTATACTGGGATGAAGTAGGAGAGCGGAAGATGCTCGGACCTGAAGTGGTCCAAAGGACCAAAGATATAGTGGATCTTATCAGAGGGCGACTTGTAGCAGCCCAAGACAGACAGAAGAAATATGCAGACCTAGCCCGAAAGGACAAGGAATATGAAGTAGGGGACTTAGTACTGTTGAAAGTATCCCCTTGGAAGGGATTAATGAGGTTCGGAAAGAAAGGAAAACTAAGCCCAAGATACATTGGACCTTTTGAGATATTAAGACGGATTGGAAAGTTAGCTTACGAGCTAGCCCTACCCCCTAATTTGCAACAAGTTCATAATGTGTTCCATGTGTCAATGCTAAGGAGGTATCATCGGGATGCCAGGCACATAGTGGAGTACGAGCAGGTGGATATGCAGCCAGATCTAACTTACGTGGAGAAGCCAGTAAGGATTATAGATAAGAAGGAGCAGGTGCTTCGGAACAAGGTGATCAAGCTAGTCAGAGTACTATGGCAGAATCATAATGTGGAAGAATCGACTTGGGAACTAGAGAGCGCAATGCTAGAAAAGTACCCCCATTTGTTTTCTGTTTGATTCCGGGACGGAATCCTTTTGAGGAGGGGAGACTGTAATAACCCCAAAATTTTTCAACTTTTTGTAACCCTTGTGAATAGTGTTTGAGCTGAATGAGAAAACTTTTCGCGTCACACTATGTAGGGGTTCTGTTATGGATATTCTGGGATTTTATTAGTACTCTATGAAGTATATAAGTGTATGTAAATATCGTCAGAATCCAATTCCGAACACTTTGGTTTTTCCCGGAAATCCACAAGATACGGAGAGAATTGAGTATAAGGTAACAGGATAAAAAGGATTTAAATTTAAGGATTATATTAGAGGATCATAAAAAGGAATATAATGTATTGAGAAAGGTTAAGGGAACCTAAGTAATAAGATCCCGGGTATGATCCTTCAAACGATAAACGAGAACGAAAGTTAAGCGAACCGTATAACAGATCAGCGGTCATTAGGCAAACGATTAGGAAGTTAATCAAAGGGATTAGTGGGAATGATGTCATCCAACCAATAGAAAGAAGACAAGGAAGGAAGGATGACATCATGAGGATGAGGTAAGCATGACATGGGAAGGAAGGAGGTGTGGTTGAATAAGGACCACACAAATTCAAGGGCAAGGTAGTAATTTACTAAATCAAATACAAATCAAGCCAACCAAGCTAGCAAAATCATTTCATCAAAAAAATCAAAAACAACCAAGGCATTTGTTCTTAGGAGCTCTCGGCTTTTTACATTTTAAAGGCATAGATTTTTCAAAAATCAAGATCCAAGCATCCTAAATTGGTAAGAAAATTCCCTAATCATCTTTATGCTTAGTTATGGCTATATCATGAGTTTAAGCCATTAATTCTTTCTCTAACTTCTTCATTTAATCAAGGAAGAAGACAATGAATAGTGTTTTCAAGTTTTTAACTTGAACTTTTTCTTGTTTTCTTGAAGATCCAAGCTTTCCTAAGGCTTCTCAAAGCTTCTTAAGGCTTCCTAGCTCCACCCACCACTTCAAGGAAGGTATACCATTTCCAAACCCTAGGTTCATATATATTATAAGGTGATTTTGAGTAGTGGGTTGATATTGTATCTTGTTGTTATGATTTAGAGTTTGAGATTTGGTATGGTAGTGAATGGAATGGTAATTATTGTGGTTTTGATTTAAAAGAACTTAAGAATGATTAAAGTTAAGTTTAAGCATAAGTATGAAAGATTAAATTGAATTGGTTGGGGTGGTTATGATGTGATAAGGATGGAGGATGGTTGTATGTTGGATTTGAGGTTGATTTGGGTTGATTGTGGATGGTTTAAAAATTGGAAATCGCGTAAACATAGCCGTCGTAACGTCCGATTTTCTTTGGACTGTTCTTGTGCATAGCATTAGGACCCGAGAACCCCCTGCTAGATTGTGACCACTGCCATGTTTAGATAGCTCCTGTTACGAGCTTCGTTTTGATATGTAGTTCGTTCGATTCCGATTTACGGTTTAGGAGAAACGACCGTTTCAAGTAACGGCGTTTCGCGAACGAAACTTTTTCCCTCGCCTTACTTTGGAATGTAGGTTAAAGACCAAAAAGGGTTAATTAATGTGTGAAACATTTATGGTAAGTGTGTTAGGCAGTTGGTAAGTCATTCGCGAAGGAATCGCTTTAAAACTCGTAAAGGTTAAATTATTAAAAATGGTGGAGCCGAGGGTACCCGAGTGACTTAAGCAAATCGGTGAGCGCAAAACTAGCATTAGAGTCTAAGTTAGTTAAAGCATAGATTTACAAGTGATTTTGGTTTAATTCCAACTTACTTGTTGTTTATAGGTTATCAGACTCGTCCGGAGCCCTTCTCACCCCCAAGTCGCTCAGGCAAGTATTCTATCCGTTATACTGTTGTTGTGATGTATACACTTGTATATGCATTATCTTGCGATAGATGCATGTTGGTTATTTAGCAAATTCTTGCGATATATTGTAGCATGTGATATGGTATATATGCATGCCTGTTTCATATTCTTGAAATATATATCTGTTGGTTTAGTTGATAATACCTATGCTAGAGGATAGCGGTATCTTGCATATACCCTTAGTATAGGGACCCAAAGGTGAAAATATTTTCTAAAACCGGGAGTCGAGGATCCCGAGTAGATTTTGTATATATGGATATGGATATATATATATATATATATTTATATATATATATGGTCATAGTTTTCAAAACTATTAATCGAATAAGGTTTATTCGATAACTTTAACTTTATTTTATTATTGAATATTATTTCGAATATTATTCGAAGGCGTATGACTCCTTTATATTAAATGAATATTATTTTGAATATTCATTCGAGGACTTATGACTCCTTTTATTTATTTATCTGAATATTATTTGAATATTCATTCGAAGGCTTATGACTCAGTTTATATTATTTAATGAATATTATTTGAATATTCATTTGAGGATCTATGACTCCGATTATTTGCTGAAATATAT
Organism: Apium graveolens; assembly: GCF_009905375.1. NCBI lineage: Eukaryota > Viridiplantae > Streptophyta > Magnoliopsida > Apiales > Apiaceae > Apium > Apium graveolens. The sequence continues at coordinate 53,945 of NW_027420787.1, read as the reverse complement.
TCTTTATTTTATTAAAGAATAAGGTGTTAATAATCAAACTTATTTTCGATTATTCAAATAAAGATAATACTTTCATATAAGTATATCTTTGGTTATTTAATACTCGTTTCAAGTATAAGTTTTAAAACTTCTACTTCAATTATTTTTATAAAAGATTATTCTTTATGGGAATATTATTTAAATAATAATATTCGGTCATTTTCTAAATATTCTGGGGACTGATTTACTTCATTAAATCAGCTTTACTCCAAACACTCTTTAAAGTGTTTTCGAGTCTTCAAAATGATTTTTAAAAGTCAGAGTGGATCCCAAAACTCTTTTTTTTATATTTAAGATCTTCCTTTTAAGGGGATTTAAATACTCGCTCAAAACCTGGGGAATCCGGCTCTGTGGTGTATTTTATATTCGCAACGAGGTTGCTGTTTTGAGAAAACAATTTGATTACTTGCCCAATGTTCGGGAAGTAAGTCCATTTGATTGAGTCGGCATAAGCGACAGGCCGGGGTACGGTCTATTATTGTGTAAGTGGCTGGGTGGCAGTCCATCAACGCGTGAGGGGCCGGGTAACGGTCTAGTGCGAGGTCCTAATGCGGCCAGGGTGATGACCAGTGAGGAATTCATCCATCTACAGTAGAAAAGGTTACTTATTGGTATCTTTGCCTGATCAGCAAGATATCTGGTTTATGCCAAAATTCTTTTCCTTTCCAAAATTCATTGGATGTTTCAAACTCTGTTCATACTTTACATAACAGAGGTTCCAGGAAATGTTTAAAGGGGTATATATATGTGGATATATATATACCGGGACTAAATAAAGTATCTCATAACTTTTTCATTCAATAATATTTCAAAGATTGAATCTATTCAAGTCTTAACTTGTGGTCTCATCTATGGGGTGTTTTTCTTAAAACTTATAATACTTCGAACGGTGGCAGTTCAAGTAACTTTATATATGATATAAGTGTGGTGAAGTATTGGTAACTTCATTCCTTGTTTTTACTTATATCTAGTAAGTAATTATCTTGCATATGATAGAGATGCTATTAAGTATCCATTTAGATACTTATATTATTGTTATCACTATATATATTATCTTGCGAGCTGTAAGGCTCACTCTTGCTTTATTTCTTCATCACACAACAACAGTTAGGAGAGATGGCCAGACTCCAGCAGACCCAGCGCAAGCGCGTGGGAAGCGTCCCGCGTCTTCCCGATGATGTTGTAGCTGCTATAGCTGCAGAGGTAGATCCACTGTAGTTTAGACCATCTACTTTTGAGAATCAAATTATGTATAATTATAACTTGTGGCAGATAATGGCAATTAACTGTAAATTATCAAGTAATCGTTTTGGGTTGTAATAATTTTAAAATTGTGGATTCAAAGACTTGTACTTATTTCAATTTCATCTCTGAGACTATAACGGGTTGTGGTGTGTGTTAGTATGGGGTCACAGCATGAGGTTATTTATTATTAATTAAGTGAAGTGATATTGTGGAAAGAAAGACCGTGACAACCCGGATCCCCAACCCCGGATCTGGGGGTGTTACAGGTAATATTCAAAATTCTCAAGAATAGAAATGTGGATAAAGGAAATATGATGTAATTATAGTGTTGCCAAGTGGGGCACGTGTTAAACCACGAGAAAGTATGGATCGAACCAGTAATGGTCGAAATTGTTCAGGGCAATTAGGGCCCAGGATAAAAGATGTTCTAAGTATGATTAAGAGTCAGTCATTACAGTGATTAACCTCTAAAGACTGAGGCAATAACTTATGGAAAAATGGTGATATTTTTTTTTTTTTACTTATCAGATGTTAAGAAAAACATCTTCACATAAGCTGTGATTGAAATGAGGTAGAAAATTTAGTTGAAGGTGGTTAAAAGACATTGATTATAAGGAACTATTACTATCAGGGAAGGCCAAAGAGGTGGCCAACACTTTAAAGGTAAGAGGATAATTATAGGCGCTTGTGCCAAAGGAATACAGTAATGATGGTTAAAACTGTGAAGGTTGTATTGTGGTTTGGAAGATTGACATTCCTTCTGATGACTGTGCAATACCCAACCGTAATAGTAGTTCGGTAAAGGTTTAATTCGTGTAATCGCCAGGAGCGGGCTATCTATCTTAGAAGGTACCATCTTGAGAATGAGCCAGGACTATATTTCAAAAAGGACTAAACAAACCTTTGAGTTAAGTCTTCTATTGAAGGTATATGATTAAGAATGGTATTAACCTGCTATCGTTGCTTTGAGCAAAACTCTTCTGAAAATTTTATCTGCTTCATGTCATGTATGTATGTCAGAATCAGGAGTGTACTCCATGAATCATGAATGGTGATTATGTTATCTCCTTAGAAGGATTTGATACGACATGTATGGACTCCGTATGGTTAGCTATTAAGACTTCATGGAAAATGAATGACTACAGTAGGTCAGTGATGGACCATAGTAAGGCAGCAATGATTCTGCGAGTATTGAGCTGAATACAACCGTGAGAGTTGTATTGGAATGGGTGTTGAGATTGTGTACCACTAATCGGGTCGTGGTAGTGTATAAGTTATCATTGATAGACTAATTAAGTAGAGTATCTACCTAGTGAATAATTATTCTTTCTTATCAATAGAGAGTCGTATTATTATACGAGGAAGGTTGCGGTGCAAGCATAGAATTCTAGTAACGATGATGTATAGAATGAGATCCCATATTCGATTTTTGATGTCGAGGGAGTTTCAAAGGTGATTGTGTATAAGCTCGAGGAAGAGTGTGGGTCCATAGAATGATGGACGGGATAGCAAAAATATTTAGGCACGCGAAATGCGAGGCTATAATGCTTGATGCTGATATAAATACGTATATGTTTTGTTCTCCTATGACAAACCTCTATAGTTCAGAGGTAGGTTCCAAGCCAGATATTTTGTGGCAGTATATATTTTTTTCATATATACAATTCTCTTCAGTTCGTTCTTTTCTCTTCTTTTCATTTCATGTAAGCTGAGAAGAACAACCCTTCCAGAAGGGGAGGTATTGCCGAATGACTATCTATCTGTGTGATAGAAGCCGAGTAGGATACCAGCTATTGTTTAATTGCTTGTCAAGTACTAAAGGCTGGCCACCTTCTGTACTAACTATGCGATATAACAAGTGTTCATGATCATAGTGATCTCTCAACAAATTCCTTTACTTCTATTTGATTGATCAAATTTTGGAAAATAGAAACAACTGAAAAAGGAGTAATAAAGTGGTGGTAGTATGCGAAATGGGAACACATTCGTGATACTAAGGTTGACGTGGTTATTAAAAGGTTATAGAACGCTAACGAGCAAAAGTATAACCAGTATAATATTAGGAACGGAAGGTAGTAGCGATTACGAACTGGAAAAGAATGGGTATTGAGAAGCAGAAGCTCTAATGCTAAAAGCTATAATGAGAGTCTGTGCAATAGACTTGAAAGAAATTGGAATGATCACTTAACACGGATTGAGTTTTCTTACGACAATAGATCATATGTCATTATCGAGATGTCGCCTTATGAGATCCTTGAGGGAAGACAATGTCGATCTCCCTTATGTTAGGATGAAGTTGTAGAGCGCAAGATGCTCGGACCCGCAGTAGTCCAAAGGACCAAGGATATGATAGATCTAATCAGAGGACGGCTGGTAGTAGCCCAAGATGGACATGATAAGTATGTTGATTTGACACGAAAGGAAAAAGAGTATGAAATAGGGGACCTAGTAATGTTATAGGTATCCCTTGGAAAGGATTGATGAGGTTCGGAAAGAAAGGAAAGCTAAGTCAATAATTTGTTGGACCCTTGGATATATTAAGACGTTTGGGAAGTTAGCATATGAGCTAGCCCTAACCCCGAACATGTAGCAGGTCGTAACGTGTTTCACGTATCAATGTTAAGGAAGTGTAATTCAGATGCCAGATAAATAGAGGCATATGAGCGCATAGATATGCAACCCGAAGTAACCTATATGGAGCAACCAGGAAGGGTTATAGAGTGAAAAGGAACAAGTGCTTAGGAGAAGGATTATCAAACTAGGCAGAGTTTGGTGGTAGAACCACAATGTGGGAAATTTGACTCGAGAGTTAGAAAGTGTAATGCTAAGAAAGTATCCCCATTTATTTTCTATCTGATTCCGGGACGGAATCCTTTTAAGGAGGGGAGACTGTAATAACCCCAATTTTTGAGAAATTTTGAAACCCTTATGAATAGTGTTTTGCTGAACGAGAAAACTTTTCATGCCACGCTATGTAGGGGTTCTGTTATTGATCTTATGGGATATTATTAGTACTCTATGTGGTATATAAGTGTATGTAAAGATCGTCAGAATCCAATTCCGAACACTTTGATTTTTCCCGGAAATCCACAAGATACGGAGAGAATTGAGTATAAGGTAACAGGATAAAAATGATTTAAATTAAAGGATTATAAGAGAGGATCATAGAAGGGATATAATGTATTGAGAAAGGATAAGGGAACCTAAGTAATAAGATCCCGGGTATGATCCCTCAAACGATAAACAAAAACGAAAGTTAAGCGAACCGTATAACAGATCAGTGGTCATTAGGCAAACAATTAGGAAGTTAATCAAAAGGGATTAGAGAGGATGATGTCACCCAACCAATGAGAAGAGGACAAGGAGGGGAGGATGACATCATGAGGATGACACAAGCATGACATGGGAAGGAAGGGGATGTGGTGACTTTTTAACCACACAAAACCAAGGGCAACTAGGTAATTCACTAAAGCAAACAACAAAAATCAACCAACCAAAAGCAAATCAAGCCAAAACACAAAAATCTCTCTTCTTCTTCTTCATGCTCTCGGGTGCTTTTCTTAAAAAAATGAAAGTCCAAGCTCCTCCACTTACTATTTAGCAAGGTAATTATCTAAGCTTCCCCATGGATAGTTACATACTTCCTATAAGTTTAAGCTTCTAATTCCAAGCCAATCTTTTTCTATAAATCATGAAAGAAGATGGTGAATAGTGTTTTCAAGAACTAAAATTTGTGTTCTTGAAGTTTTATTTAGATTAAGCTTGGATAAGGACTTTAAAGGTGATTCCAAGCCATTCTCTTGATTCTCCACTCTCCAAGGAAGGTATAACTTCTCAAACCCGTAGTATTAAGTTTTGTTGGTTTGAATTTTATAATGTTAGATGATGGGTTAGTGTAATGAGTGTGTACTCATGATAGAGCTTTGTTTAGTAAGTGGTTTTGTTGATTTTGGAGTTAGGAGTGATGCTTGTTAGATTTGAAGTTCTTGGTCACTTTTTTTGACTTGGTTTAGATGAATAAATTGGTAATATTGAGTTGATTGGGGGATGTTGTAATGTAGTTTAGATGGAGGTTTGATTGGAGTTGAAATTGTGGTTGTTTTGAATTGGTTTAAAATTGGGAAATCGCGTAAACATAGTCGTCGTAATGTCTGATTTACTTTAGACTGCTTTTGTTCATAACATTAGGACCCGAGAACCCCCTGCTAGAATATGAGCACTGCCATTTTTAGATAGCTCATGTTACGAGCTTCGTTTTGATATGTAGTTCGTTCGATTCCGATGCACGGTTTAGGAGAAACGACCGTTTCAAGTAACGGCGTTTCGCAAACGAAACTTTTCCCCTCGCCTTACTTTGAAACATAGGTTAAAGACCAAAATGGGTTAATTAATGTATGAAACATTTATGGTAAGTGTGCTAGGCAGTTAGTAAGACACTCGCGAAGGAATCGCCTTAAAACTCGTAAAAGTTAAATTATTAAAAATGGTGGAGCCGAGGGTACCCGAGTGACTTAAGCGAATCAGTGAGCGCAAAACAAGCGTTAGAGTCTAAGTTAGTTAAAGTATAGATTTACAAGTGACTTTGGTTTAATTCCAACTTACTTGTTGTTTATAGGTTACCAGACTCGTCCCGAGCCATTCGTAACCCCAGTCGCTCAGGCAAGTTTTCTACCCGTTATACTGTTGTTGTGATGTAAATATATGTATATGCATTATCTTGTGATATTGCATGATTGTTATTAGCAAATTTTGCGATATATTGGAGCATGCTAATATGGTATATATGCATGTCTGTTTCGTAATGTGGTTATTTATCTGTTGATTTCAATGCTTATAGTTGCATAATACCTATGCTAGAAATAAGCAAGTAGTTGCGTATACCCTTAGTATAGGGGATAAAAGGTGAACATATTTCTAAACCGGGAGTCGATGTTCCCGAGTATATTATATATATATATATATTTATTTATATATATATATATATATGGATATAGTTTTTAAAACTATGGATCGAATAAGATTTATTCGATACCTTTATTTTATTATTTGAATATTATTTGAATATTCATTCGAGGGCTTATGACTCAGTTTATTTTATTATTTGAATATTATTTGAATATTCATTCGAGGACTTATGACTCAGTTTATATTATTATTGAATATTACTTGGATATTCATTTGAGGATGTATGACTCCTTTATTTTATTTAATGAATATTATTTATAATATTCATTCGAGGTATTATGACTCCGCTTATTACTGAAATATATTCTTTATTTCATTAGAGAATAAAGTGTTAATAATCAAACTTATTTTCGATTATTCAAATAAAGATAATACTTTCATATAAGTATATCTTTGGTTATTTAATGTTTATTTCAAGTATAAGTTTTAATACTTCTACTTCAATTATTTTTATAAAGATAATTCTTTATGAGAATATTATTTAAATAATAATATTCAGATATTTTCTAATATATCGGGACTGATTTATTTCATTAAATCGGTTTTACTCCAAACACTCTTTAAAGTGTTTTCGAGTCTTCAAAATGATTTTTAAAAGTTAGAGCGGATCCCAAAACTCATTTTTATATTTAAGATCTTCCTTTTAAGGGGATTTAAATACTCGCTCAAAACCTGAGGGATCCGGCTCTATGGTGTATTTTATATTCGCAACAAGGTTGCTGTTTTGATAAATGAATTGATTACTTGCCCAATGTTCGGGAAGTAAGCCCATCTAATTGAGTCGGCATAAGCGACAGGCCGGGGTACGGTCTATCAAAGTGTAAGTGGCTGGGTGGCAGTCCATCAATGCGTAAGAGGCCGGGTGGCGGTCCAGCACAAGGTCCTTATGTGGCCAGGGTGATGACTGGTGGGGGATTCATCCATCTACTAGTAGAAAAGGTTACTTATTGGTATCTTTGCCTGATCAGCAAGATATCTGGTTTATGCCAAAATTCTTTTCCTTCCAAATTTATTGGATATTGCAACTCTGTTAATACTTTACATGACAGAGGTTTTCAGGAAATGTAAAAAGAAGATGTATATGTGGATATATATATATATATCAGAACTTAATGAAGTATATCCTAACTTCATTTCCTTTAATAATATTTCAAAGATTGAATCTATTTAAGTCTTATCTTGTGGTCTCATCAGTGGGATGAACTTTTGAAACTAATTATAACTTGAACGGTGGTAGTTCAAGTAGTATTTGGGAAAGATATAAGTATATTGGGGTATCTTGTAACTTCATCTTTTAAACTTATATCTAATTAATAATTGTCTTATGAATGACAAAGATTTTCAGAAAAACGTTGAGACAAGGTTAGATATATGAGATCACCTTGCAACGATATTTTTATACAGTTATACACTGGAACTCTGTGTATATTATGCATGGAAGAGGACTTCCCATATTTTGAAAAGTATATATATATATATATACTGAATATTTTGCGACTTCATCGCATTAAGATATCAAACTTGGTTCATTTCTTTTGACCAAGACTTTCATGAGTATTATGAGTAGGCTCATATATTGTAAATCATTATACATATTATTTTGGTGGGCTTGCTGCTCACCCTTGCTTTATTTCTTCATCACACAACAACAGTTAGGAAAGATGGCCAGACTCCAGCAGACCCAGCGCAAGCGCGTGGGAAGCGTCCCGCGTCTTCCCGTTGATGTTGTAGCTGCTATAGCTGCAGAGGTAGATCTATTGTAGATCAGACCATCTACTTTTGAGAATCAATTATGTATAATTATAACTTGTGGCAGATAATGGCAATTAACTGTAAATTTATCAAGTAATCATTTTGGGTTGTAATAACTTTTAAATTGTGGATTCAAAGACTTGTACTTATTTAAATTTCATCTCTGAGACTATAACGGGTTGTGGTGTGTGTTAGTGTGGGGTCACAACATAAGGTTATTTATTATTAATTTAGTGAAGTGATATTGTGGAAAGAAAGACCGTGACGACCCGGATCCCCGACCCCAGATCTGGGGGTGTTACAATGTAAGTCCCTTTAAACCATATTAGAGTAATTTTGCACCTTATAAGACTCACTTTCAACCATATATTGGTACAATTAACATGTTAACATCACAAACATCTAATTTGACATCCTTTAACCACCTCTTGGTACCACTTTCATACGAGTCAATTTTGGTCCACTTTTTGGCTCTAATCAACCATGTAAGTCACTTTAAACCATATTAGAGTAATTTTGCACCTTATAAGACTCACTTTCAACCATATATTGGTAAAATTAACATGTTAACATCATAAACATCCAATTTGACATCCTTTAACCATCTCTTGGTTCCACTTTCATACGGGTCAATTTTAGTCCACATTTTGGCTCTAATCTACCATGTAAGTCACTTTAAACCATATTAGAGTAATTTTGCACCTTATAAGACTAACTTGCCACCATATATTGGTAGAATTAACATGTTAACATCATAAACATCCAATTTGACATCCTTTAACCATCTCTTGGTACCACTTTTATACAAGTCAATTTTGGTCCATATTTTGGCTCTAATCTACCATGCAAGTCCATTTAAACCATATTAGAGTAATTTTGCACCTTATAAGACTCACTTTCAACCATATATTGGTACAATTAACATGTTAACATCATAAATATCTAATTTGACATCCTTTAACCACCTCTTGGTACCACTTTCATACGAGTCAATTTTGGTCTACATTTTGGCTCTAATCAACCATGTAAGTCACTTTAAACCATATTAGAGTAATTTTGCACCTTATAAGACTCACTTTCAACCATATATTGGTAGAATTAACATGTTAACATCATAAACATCCAATTTGACATCCTTTAACCATCTCTTGGTACCACTTTTATACTAGTCAATTTTAGTCCACATTTTGGCTCTAATCCACCATTTAAGTCACTTTAAACCATATTAGAGTAATTTTGCACCTTATAAGACTCAATTTCAACTATATATTGGTAGAATTAACATATTAACATCATAAACATCCAATTTGACATCCTTTAACCATCTCTTGGTACCACTTTTATACAAGTCAATTTTGGTCCACATTTTGGCATCACAAACATCTAATTTGACATCCTTTAACCACCTCTTGGTACCACTTTCATACGAGTCAATTTTGGTCCACTTTTTGGCTCTAATCAACCATGTAAGTCACTTTAAACCATATTAGAGTAATTTTGCACCTTATAAGACTCACTTTCAACCATATATTGGTAGAATTAACAATGTAACATCATAAACATCCAATTTGACATCCTTTAACCATCTCTTGGTACCACTTTCATACGGGTCAATTTTGGTCCACATTTTGGCTCTAATCTACCATGTAAGTCACTTTAAACCATATTAGAGTAATTTTGCACCTTATAAGACTAACTTGCTACCATATATTGGTAGAATTAACATGTTAACATCATAAACATCCAATTTGACATCCTTTAACCATCTCTTGGTACCACTTTTATACAAGTCAATTTTGGTCCATATTTTGGCTCTAATCTACCATGCAAGTCCCTTTAAACTATATTAGAGTAATTTTGCACCTTATAAGACTCACTTTCAACCATATATTGGTACAATTAACATGTTAACATCATAAACATCTAATTTGACATCCTTTAACCACCTCTTGGTACCACTTTCATACGAGTCAATTTTGGTCTACATTTTGGCTCTAATCAACCATGTAAGTCACTTTAACCCATATTAGAGTAATTTTGCACCTTATAAGACTCACTTTCAACTATATATTGGTAGAATTAACATGTTAACATCATAAACATCCAATTTGACATCCTTTAACCATCTCTTGGTACCACTTTTATACAAGTCAATTTTGGTCCACATTTTGGCTCTAATCTACCATGTAAGTCCCTTTAAACCATATTAGAGTAATTTTGCACCTTATAAGACTAACTTGCCACCATATATTGGTAGAATTAACATATTAACATCATAAACATCCAATTTGACATCCTTTAACCGTTTCTTGGTACCACTTTTATACAAGTCAATTTTGGTCCACATTTTGGCTCTAATCAACCATGTAAGTCACTTTAAACCATATTAGAGTAATTTTGCACCTTATAAGACTAACTTGCCACCATATATTGGTAGAATTAACATGTTAACATCATAAACATCCAATTTGACATCCTTTAACCATCTCTTGGTACCACTTTTATACAAGTCAATTTTGGTCCATATTTTGGCTCTAATCTACCATGCAAGTCCCTTTAAACCATATTAGAGTAATTTTGCACCTTATAAGACTCACTTTTAACCATATATTGGTAGAATTAACATGTTAACATCATAAACATCCAATTTGACATCCTTTCACCATTTATTGGTACCACTTTTATACAAGTCAATTTTGGTCCATATTTTGGCTCTAATCTACCATGCATGTAATAACCCCAATTTTTGGAAATTTTTGAAACCCTTATGAATAGTGTTTTTGCTGAATGAGAAAACTTTTCATGCCACGCTATGTAGGGGTTCTGTTATTGATCTTATGGGATATTATTAGTACTCTATGTGGTATATAAGTGTATGTAAAGATCGTCAGAATCCAATTCCGAACACTTTGATTTTTCCCGGAAATCCACAATGTACGGAGAGAATTGAGTATAAGGTAACAGGATAAAAAGGATTTAAATTAAAGGATTATAGGAGAGGATCATAAAAGGAATATAATATATTGAGAAAGGTTAAGGGAACCTAAGTAATAAGATCCCGGGTATGATCCCTCAAACGATAAACGAAAACGAAAGTTAAGCGAACCGTATAACAGATCAGCGGTCATTAGGCAAACGATTAGGAAGTAATCAAAGGGATTAATGGGAATGATGTCATCCAACCAATAGAAAGAAGGCAAGGAAGGAAGGATGACATCATGAGGATGAGGTAAGCATGACATGGGAAGGAAGGAGGTGTGGTTGAATAAGAACCACACAAATTCCAGGGCAAGGTAGTAATTTGCTAAATCAAATACAAATCAAGTCAACCAAGCCAAGTAAAAATCATTTCCATCAAAAATCAAAAGAACCAAGGCATTTGTTCTTAGGAGCTCTCGGCTTTTTAACATTTTAAAGGCATAGATTTTTCAAAAATCAAGATCCAAGCATCCTAAATTGGTAAGAAAATTCCCTAATCATCTTTATGCTTAGTTATGGCTATATCATGAGTTTAAGCCATTAATTCTTTCTCTAACTTCTTCATTTAATCAAGGAAGAAGACAATGAATAGTGTTTTCAAGTTTTTAACTTGAACTTTTTCTTGTTTTTCTTGAAGATCCAAGCTTTCCTAAGGCTTCTCAAAGCTTCTTAAGGCTTCCTAGCTCCACCCACTACTTCAAGGAAGGTATACCATTTCCAAACCCTAGGTTCATATATATTATAAGGTGATTTTGAGTAGTGGGTTGATATTGTATCTTGTTGTTATGATTTAGAGTTTGAGATTTGGTATGGTAGTGAATGGAATGGTAATTATTGTGGTTTTGATTTAAAAGAACTTAAGAATGATTAAAGTTAAGTTTAAGCATAAGTATAAATGATTAAATTGGATTGGTTGGGGTTGTTATGATGTGATAAGGATGGATGTTGGTTGAATGTTGGATTTGAGGTTGATTTGGGTTGATTGTGGATGGTTAAAAAATTGGAAATCGCGTAAACATAGCCGTCGTAACGTCCGATTTTCTTTGGACTGTTTTTGTGCATAGCATTAGGACCCGAGAACCCCCTGCTAGATTATGACCACTGCCATGTTTAGATAGCTCATGTTACGAGCTTCGTTTTGATATGTAGTTCGTTCGATTCCGATGCACGGTTTAGGAGAAACGACCGTTTCAAGTAACGGCGTTTCGCGAACGAAACTTTTCCCCTCGCCTTACTTTGAAATGTAGGTTAAAGACCAAAAAGGGTTAATTAATGCATGAAACATTTATGGTAAGTGTTTTAGGCAGTTGGTAAGTCACTCGAGAAGGAATCGCTTTAAAACTCGTAAAGGTTAAATTATTAAAAATGGTGGAGCCGAGGGTACCCGAGTGACTTAAGCGAATCAGTGAGCGCAAAACAAGCGTTAGAGTCTAAGTTAGTTAAAGTATAGATTTACAAGTGACTTTGGTTTAATTCCAACTTACTTGTTGTTTATAGGTTACCAGACTCGTCCCGAGCCATTCGTAACCCCCAGTCGCTCAGGCAAGTTTTCTACCCGATATACTGTTGTTGTGATGTAAATATATGTATATGCATTATCTTGTGATATTGCATGATTGTTATTAGCAAGTTTTGCGATATATTGGAGCATGCTAATATGGTATATATGCATGTCTGTTTCGTAATCTGGTTATCTATCTGTTGATTTCAATGCTTATAGTTGCATAATACCTATGCTAGAAATAAGCAAGTAGTTGCGTATACCCTTAGTATAGGGGATAAAAGGTGAACATATTTCTAAACCGGGAGTCGATGTTCCCGAGTATATTATATATATATATTTATTTATATATATATATGGATATAGTTTTTAAAACTATGGATCGAATAAGGTTTATTCGATACCTTTATTTTATTATTTGAATAATATTTGAATATTCATTCGAGGACTTATGACTCCTTTTATATTATTTATTGAATAATATTTGAATATTCATTCGAGGGCTTATGACTCAGTTTATATTATTTATTGAATATTATTTGAATATTCATTTGAGGATCTATGACTCCGATTATGTGCTGTAATATATTCTTTATTTTATTAAAGAGTAAGGTGTTAATAATCAAACTTATTTTCGATTATTCAAATAAAGATAATACTTTCATATAAGTATATCTTTGGTTATTTAATGTTTATTTCAAGTATAAGTTTTAATACTTCTACTTCAATTATTTTTATATAGATTATTCTTTATGGGAATATTATTTAAAATAATAATATTCAGTCATTTTCTAAATATTCTGGGGACTGATTTACTTCATTAAATCAGCCTTACTCCAAACACTCTTTAAAGTGTTTTCGAGTCTTCAAAATGATTTTTAAAAGTCAGAGCGGATCCCAAAACTCATTTTTATATTTAAGATCTTCCTTTTTAAAGGGGATTTAAATACTCGCTCAAAACCTGGGGAATCCGGCTCTGTGGTGTATTTTATATTCGCAACGAGGTTGCAGATTTGGTAAATGAATTGATTACTTGCCCAACGTTCGGGAAGTAAGCCCATCTCATTGAGTCGGCATAAGCGACAGGCCGGGGTACGGTCTATTATTGTGTAAGTGGCTGGGTGGCAGTCCATCAACGCATGAGGGGCCGGGGTACGGTCTAGCGCGAGGTCCTAATGCGGCCAGGGTGATGACCGGTGAGGAATTCATCCATCTACAGTAGAAAAGGTTACTTATTGGTATCTTTGCCTGATCAACAAGATATCGGGTTTATGCCAAAATTCTTTTCCTTTCCAAAATTCATTGGATGTTTCAAACTCTGTTCATACTTTACATAACAGAGGTTCCAGGAAATGTTTAAAGAGGTATATATGTGGATATACATATATCGGGATTAAATAAAGTATCTCATAACCTTTTCATTCAATAATATTTCAAAGATTGAATCTATTCAAGTCTTAACTTGTGGTCTCATCTATGGGATGTTTTCTTAAAACTGATTATAACTTGAACGGTGGTAGTTCAAGTAGTATTTGGGAAAGATATAAGTATATTGGGGTATTTGGTAACCTCATCTTTTAAACTTATATCTAATTAATAATTGTCTTATGCATGACAAAGATTCTCAGAAAAACGTTGAGACAAGGTTAGATATATGAGATCACCTTGCAACGATATTTTTTTTATATACAGTTATACACTGGGACTTTGTGTATATTATGCATGGAAGAGGACTTCCAATATTTTGAAAAGTATATATGTATATATATATATACTGAATATTTTGCGACTTCATCGCATTAAGTTATCAACTTGGTTCATTTCTTTTGACCAAGACTTTCATGAGTATTATGAGTAGACTCATATATTGTTAATCATTATACATATTATTTTGGTGGGCTTGCTGCTCACCCTTGCTTTCTTCTTTCATCACACAACATCAGATAGATAAGATGAACAGGACCAAGCTCCCAATTCGCGAGCGGATAGGAAACGTTCTGCAGCTTCCTATAGGCATTGAAGTCGCTGTAGTTAAGGTGGGAACTACCAATAGACTAGGCTTCAACTTTTGATGTACCAGATTTATGTATACTTATGAATTGTAATAATGGCAAAGAAAATGTAAATTTATTCAGAAAACCTTTTAAGGTGTATTGGCAGATAATTGTGGAATAAAACGAGTTGTGATTATTTTTGGATGTTCATCTCTGAGACTATAACGTGTGGTGTGTGTGTTTATTGTGGGGTCACAGTACAGAGTAGTTGATTAATTATTAAGATTGGATGTTATTAAGGGAAATGGAACTCGTGACAACCCAGATCCCCGACCCCGGATCTGGGGGTGTTACAGAAATGGTATCAGAGCTAAGCGTTATAAACCTCAGAGATGATGTGACGTTAAGATAATAAGTTCACTAAGATAATAAGAACTCTTGCCAAGTTCATAGTCGGGCTACCTAACGTAGTACTGACAGTTAAAACCCTTATGGGAACCCTTATAAATATCGTGATAGGAGCGTAGTTCGTTATCGTATATGGTAGCGGGACTCTGAACCCTGAGGTTGAGGAGCAACATCGCGATGATATTTTATTACTAATTGGAGATCGGATTGTGGATCCGATAGAGTGTCCTAATGCAGGACCGGATGATGTTGATATTGAGAATTTAGCGGTTGAGGATGTTGTCCTAGAAGGGATAGTTGTTGAGGAGGATCCCATGGAGGATCCTGACAAGAATGAATAAAGGACCACTGAGGAATTGATGACCATGGTTAGGGCAACTACCAGAGGTAGGATTGGCCGGTCACTACCGGAGGTTCGTTCAAGTTGTAAAGATAGTAGCCCCTTTAACGCGGCTTACTCGTAAGACTGAGAAGTTCGAATGGACAGAGGAATGCAAGAACAGCTTTCAAGAACTGAAGCAGAGGTTGGTGATGGCCCCTATGCTGGCGTTGCCGGATGGAAAAAGGAGATTTTGTGATTTATAAGTGACGCTTCGCATAAGGAATTAGGGTGCTTCTTAGCACAGCAAGATAATCGCGTCTGCGTCAAGACAATTAAGGTAATATGAAATTCGATATCCCCGCCCATGAGCTTAGGCTCGTGGCAATAGTTTTACCCTAAAGATTGGAGGCACTACTTGTATGGAGAGAAGTGCGAGAATTACCTAAGCCATAAGTGCTCTAGTACATTCTTACGTAGAAAGAGCTCAACATACGCCAGAGGAGGCGGTTAGAGCTAATCAAGAATTATGATTGGGAGATTCTTTATCATTCGGGGAAAGCCAATGTGGTGGCTGATGCCCTTAGTAAAAAGGAGAGACTCAAGATGATAATGTCTTTGGGAGAGTTTATAAGAGATTTTGAGAAAATGGAAATAGTAGTGAAGGTAACCGGAGCCGGTACCGAAAAGCTGTTTGAGATAGCAATACAGCCCGAATTATTGGAAAAGATCATATTGTGCCAGAAAAAGTTATGAATGAAGGCAGAGAGCCAACAAATAGATAAGAGGTTAATACCGAGAAAGATGAGAAGGGAATAATGAGGTATTCCTACAGAATTTGGGTTCCAAATGTTCAAGAGCTTAAAGATGAGATCTTAGATGAAAGCTAGTTTGAGGAATAAGATTTAGAGCAAACCCTGAACGTGATAGTCAGGGAGGTCGCCATCAAGATAGAAGGAACCCATGATATAATGGAGTGGAAAATGAGGATTTTAAATTAAAAGATGACCCCAATTATGGGGAGTAGGATGAAACATTTCATACTAAGGAAACAAAAAGTCGAGTAAGGAAAGGAGACCCGAGATGGTACCCCTATACGGCAATTCATGGACCTATCTAAAGAGAACTTGTAACACCCCCAAATCCGGGGTCGGGGATCTGGGTTGTTACGAGTTCCATTTCCCTTAACAACACTCAATCTTAATAAATAATCAACTACTCTGTACTGTGACCCCATAATAAACACACACACCACAAGTTATAGTCTCAGAGATGAATATCCAAAAATAATCACAAGTCGTTTTATTCCACAATTATATGCCAATACACCTTAAACAGGTTTCTGAATAAATTTACATTTCTTTGCCATTATTACAATTCATAAATATACATAATCTGATACATCAAAAGTTGAAAGCCTAGCCTATTGGTAGTTCCTACCTCAGCTATGGCGGCATCAGTGCTTCTAGAAAACTGCGGAACGTCTCCTAACCTCTTGCGAATCGGGAGCTTGGTCCGGTTCATCTTGTCTATCTGATGTTGTGTGATGAAAGAAGAAAGCAAGGGTGATCAGCAAGCCCACCAAAATAATATGTATAATGATTAACAATATATGAGCCTTCTCATAGTACTCATGAAAGTCTTGGTCAAAAGAAATGAACCAAGTTGATATCTTAATGCGATGAAGTCGCAAAATATTCAGTATATATATATACATATATACTTTTCAAAATATTGGAAGTCCTCTTCCATGCACAATATACACAAAGTCCCAGTGTATAACTGTATAAAAAAAATATCGTTGCAAGGTGATCTCATATATCTAACCTTGTCTCAACGTTTTTCTGAAAATCTTTGCCATTCATAAGACAATTATTAATTAGATATAAGTTTAAAAGATGAAGTTACAAGATACCCCAATATACTTATATCTTTCCCAAATACTACTTGAACTACCACCGTTCAAGTTATAATTAGCTTCAAAAGTTCATCACATAGATGAGACTATAAGGCAAGATTTGAATAGATTAAATCTTTAAAATATTATCAAAATAAAATGAAGTTACGAGATACTTCATTTGATGTAAACATCATTTTGAAAACTTGACCCTGCCAACACTCAACAATCGCCCAACCGCAGCCTTTCTATCGAAGTGCTCTGGGTAGTGTTGCAGAAATATCCAATTGGATGATGAACTCATTACGGGAGTTTGCCGCGCCAGGAAGACCACTTACGATGATCAGTCGTAGTAGTGCAACCCCACCATTTTCTACATGTAGAGGAGAACCTGACGGATTTACTTGTCAACCGAACACTGAACTCCTAAGGAATGGACCGCCTTAGCGGAACTTTCAGGCCATTTGGGCCAATATAATAAGGCTGGGCCGGCGCTACTCGACCACTTACGCCACTCCTAGTTCAGATGAAATCCATGACTCTGAAACGTAAAGCTCGTCCCCACTTTCCCCAAGTAGAAACTTGTTGATACGGCTCCACCAAGAAGTCATATCTAGTTGGAAAGGAAAACTCACCGATATTTCCCAGGCGATGCCTGTTAATGGATTAACTTGTTCCACGAATTTTACTTCCCGAGTATTGGGTAAGTAATCAAAAACTCTTTTATCAAAACAGCAACCTTGTTGCGAATATAAAACACACCACAGAGCCGGATCCCTCAGGTTTTGAGCGAGTATTTAAATCCCCTTCGAAAGGAGGATCTTAAATATAAAAAAATGAGTTTTGGGATCCGCTCTAACTTTTAAAATCATTTTGAAGACTCGCAAAACATTTTTAAGAATGTTTGGAGTGATGCTGATTTAACAAAATAAATCAGTCCCAATATATTAGAAAATATCTGAATATTATTATTTAAATAATATTACCATAAAGAATAATCTTTATAAAAATAATTGAAGTAGAAGTTTTAAAACTTATACTTGAAATGAATATTAAATAACCAAAGATATACCTATATGAAAGTACTATCTTTATTTGAATAATCAAAAGTGAGTTTGATTATCGACACCTTATTCTTTAATAAAATAAAGAATATATCTCAGCAAATAATCGGAGTCATAGATCCTCAAATGAATATTCAAATAATATTCAATAAATAAAATAAGTTGAGTCATAAGCCCTCGAATGAATATTCGAAATAATATTCAATAAATAAATAAGCTGAGTCATAAGCCCTCGAATGAATATTCGAAATAATATTCAATAAATAAATAAGCTGAGTCATAAGCCCTCGAATGAATATTATAAATAATATTCATTAAATAAAATCAAGTTATCAAATAAACCTTATTCGATTAATAGTTTTGAAAACTATAAATATATATATATATATATAAATATATATATATATAATCTACTCGGGATCCTCGACTCCCGGTTTTAGAAAATGTTTTCACCTTTGGGTCCCTATACTAAGGGTATATGCAAATTACTGCTATTCTCTAGCATAGGTATTATCAACTGAACCAACAGATATATAACCAGATTACGAAACAGACATGCATATATACCATATCAGCATGCTCTAATATATCGCAAAATTTGCTAATAACAATCATGCACTATCACAAGATAATGCATATACATATATTTACATCACAACAACAGTATATCGGGTAGAAAACTTGCCTGAGCGACTGGGGGTTACGAATGGCTCGGGACGAGTCTGGTAACCTATAAACAACAAGTAAGTTGGAATTAAACCAAAGTCACTTGTAAATCTATATTCTAACCAACTCAGACTCTAACGCTCGTTTTGCGCTTACTGATTCTCTTAAGTCACTCGAGTACCCTCGGCTCCACCATTTTTAATAATTTAACCTTTACGAG
Organism: Apium graveolens; assembly: GCF_009905375.1. Taxonomy (NCBI): domain Eukaryota; kingdom Viridiplantae; phylum Streptophyta; class Magnoliopsida; order Apiales; family Apiaceae; genus Apium; species Apium graveolens. Next base: position 34,896 of record NW_027420787.1, on the reverse strand, counting down.
TTTTAAGGCGATTCCTTCGCGAGTGTCTTACCAACTGTCTAACACTCTTACCATAATTGTTTCATACATTAATTAACCCTTTTTGGTCTTTAACCTATGTTTCAAAGTAAAGCGAGGGGAAAAGTTTCGTTCGCGAAACGCCGTTACTTGAAACGGTCGTTTCTCCTAAACCGTACATCGGAATCAAACGAACTACATATCAAAACGAAGCTCATAACATGAACTATCTAAAAATGGCAATGGTCAAAATCTAGCAGGGTGTTCTCGGGTCCAAATGTTATGAACAAAAGCAGTCTAAAGTAAATCGGACATTACGACGGCTATGTTTACGCGATTACCAATGTTTAAACTACTCCAATTAACCACCAACCAACTCATAACCATCAATACAACAAAACTTTACCTAAACCATACCACATCAGTCCATAATCTCCAAGGTTTTCAACTCAAACAACCACAATCAAGACCTATGAACTATAATCAAGCTTCAATTACCAAAACACTTCCAAATCAAACCAAACTACTAATAATCACAATCCATGCTTCTCATTTCACAAAACCAACCATTAAGCTTACTAACAAATAAAGTAAAGGCTAGGGTTTGAAGTTTATACCTTCCTTGGGAGGTGTTAAGTTTCTAGGAAGCCTTAGGGAGCCTCCTACAAGCTTGATCTTTCCAAAGAAATCAAGAACACAAAGTTAGGCTTTGAAGTTTCTAAAAGTCCGATTTAAAGAACTGTAAAAATGAGGGTCTTACTATGATTATTTGGACGAGACTTGTGAACAATAGTTGTAGGCCATCTCAATACCTTTCCAATGAGCTATAGAACACAATATTTGAGTGAGAAATGAAGGAGATACAGCAGTTTTAGTGTTCTGGTTCTGTTTTGGCCGAGAGCATGAAGAACAATGCCTTGGTTTCTTTTTGATTTTGATGAAAAATGATTTGCTTGGCTTGGTTGGTTTGATTTTTGTGTTGTTTTTAGTTAATTACCTTGTTGCCCTTGATTTTGTGTGGTTCTCATTCAACCACACCTCCTTCCTTCCCATGTCATGCCTATGTCATGTTGTGATGTCATCTTTCCCTCCTTGTCCTCCTCTCATTGGTTGGGTGACATCACTCCCTCTAATCCTTTTGCTTAACTTCCTAATCATTTGCCTAATGACCGCTGATCTGTTATACGGTTCGCTTAACTTTCGTTCTCGTTTATCGTTTGAAGGATCATACCCGGGATCTTATTACTTAGGTTCCCTTAACCTTTCTCAGTACATTATATTCCTTTTTATGATCCTCTATTATAATCCTTTAATTTAAATCCTTTTTATCCTGTTACCTTATACTCAATTCTTTCCGTATCTATTGGATTTCCGGGAAAAATCAAAGTGTTCGGATTTGGATTCTGACGATCTTTACATACACTTATATCCCATATAAAGTACTAATAAAATCTCAGAATATCCATATCAGAACCCCTACATAGTGTGGCATGAAAAGTTTTCTCATTCAGCAAAAACACTATTCATAAGGGTTTCAAAAATTTCCAAAAATTGGGGTTATTACAGTCTCCCCTCCTTAAAAGGATTCCGTCCCGGAATCAGATAGAAAATGAATAAGGATACTCTCTTAGCATTGCACTTTCTAACTCTCGAGTAAATTTTCCCACATTGTGGTTCTACCATCAAACTCTTACTAGTTTGATAACCCTTCTCCTAAGCACTCGTTCCTTTTTACTCTATACCCTTCCTGGTTGCTCCATATAGGTTACGTCTGGTTGCATGTTTATGCGCTCATATGCCCCTATTTGTCTGGCATCCGAATTACACTTCCTTAACATTGATACGTGGAACACGTTATGAACTTGCTACAGGTTCGGGGGTAGGGCTAGCTCATATGCTAACTTCCCAAACGTCTTAATATATCCAAGGGTCCAACAAATTGTAGACTTAGCTTTCCTTTCTTTCCGAACCTCATCAATCCTTTTTCAAGGGTTTCCAAGGGGATACCTATAACATTACTAGGCCCCCTATTTCATACTCTATGTCCTTTTTGAGTCAAATCAACATACCTCTTATGTCCATCTTGGGTTACTACCAGCCGTCCTCTGATTAGATCTATTATATCCCTGGTCCTTTGGACTACTGCGGGTCCGAGCATCTTGCGCTCTACAACTTCATCCTAACATAAGGGAGATCGACATTATCTTCCCTCAAGGATCTCATAAGGTGACACCTCGATAATGACATATGATCTATTGTCGTGATATAACTAAATCCGTGTTAAGTGATCATTCCAAATTCTTTCAAGTCTATTGCACAGACTCTCATTATAGCGTTTAGCATTAGAGCTTTTGCTTCTCAATACCCATTCTTTTCGAGTTCGTAATCGCTACTACCTTCCGTTCCTAATATTATACTGGTTATACTTTTGCTCGTTAGCGTTCTATAACCTTTTAATAACCACTTCAACCTTAGTATCACGAATGTGTTTCCATTTCGAATACTACCACAACTTTATTACTCCTTTTTCTGCTGTTTCTATTTCCCAAAGTTTGATCAATCATATAGAAGTAAAGGAATTTGTTGAGAGATCACTATGATCATGAACACTTGTTATATTGCATAGTTAGTACAGAAGGTGGCCAGCCTTTAGTACTTGACAAGCAATTAAACAATAGATGGTATCCTACCAGGCTTCTATCACACAGATAGATAGTCATTCGGCAATACCTCCCCTTCTAGAAGGGTTGTTCTTCTCAGATTACATGAAATGAAAAGAAGAGAAAAGAACGAACTGAAGAGAATTGTATATATAAAAAAATATATATATACTACCACAAAATATCTGGCTTGGAACCTACCTCTGAATTATAGAGGTTTGTCATAGGAGAACAAAACATAAACGTATTTATATCAGTATCAAGTATTATAGCATCGTATTTCCCATGCCTAAATATTTCTATTCCGTTCATCATTCTATGGACCCATGCTCTTCCTCGAGCTTATACACAATCACCTTTGAAACTCCCTCGACATCGAAAATCGAATCTGGGATCTCATTCTAGACCTCATCGTTACTAGAACCCATTTCTATACCGCAACCTTCTTCGTATAATAATACGACTCTCTATTGATAAGAAAGAATAAATATTCACTAGGTAGATACTCTACTTAATTAGTCTATCAATGATAACTTATACACTACCACGACCCGATTAGTGGTACTCAATCTCAACATCCATTCCAATACAACTCTCACGGTTGTAATCAGCTCGTTACTCGCAGAATCATTGCTGCCTTACTATGGTCCACCACTGACCCACTGTCATCATTCATTTTCCATGAAATCTTAATAGCTAACCATACGGAGTCCATACATGTCATATCAAATCCTTCTAAGGAGGTAACATAATCACCATTTCTGATTCATGAAGAACACTCTTGATCCTGACATACATACATGACATGAAGCAGATAAAATTTTAGAAGAGTTTCAATCAAAGCAACGATAGCAGGTTAATACCATTCTAAATCATATGCCTTAAATAGAAGACTTACTCAAAGGTTCGTTTAGTCCTTTTGAAACATGGTCCAGGCTCATTCTCAAGATAGTACCTTCTAAGATAGATAGCCCGCTCATGGCGATTACACGAATTAAACCTTTACCAACTACTATTACGGTTGGGTATTGCACAGTCATCAGAAGGAATGTCAATCTTCCAAACCATAATACAACCTTCAGCTTTTAACCATCATCACTGTATCCTTTGGCATAAGCGCCTACAATTATCCTTTTACCGTTAAAGTATCGGCCACCTCTTTGGCCTTTCCTGATAGTAATAGTTCCTTACAGTCAATGTCATTTTAACCACCTCCAAATAAATTTTCTGCCTTATTTCAATCACAGCTTATGTGAAAATGCTTTTCTTTAATATCTGATGAGTAAATAAAAAAAAATATCACCATTTTTCCATAAGTTATTGCCTCAATCTTTAGAGGCTAATCACTGTCAAGACTGACTCTTAATCATACTTAGAACATCTTTTATCTTAAGTCCTAATTGCCCTGAACAATTTCGACCATTACTGGTTCGATCCATACTTTCTCGTGGTTTAACACGTGCCCCACTTGGCAACATTATAATTACGTCATATTTCCTTTATCAACATTTCTATTCTTGAAAATTTTGAATATTACCTTTCTCCTTGTAAAACCTCTAAGGTTATCCTTCAATCGTTCCTCCTGTATTCCCTAGATACAGGGCATATCAAAATACCATATACTAATACTAGAATCATTGTCTATATACTTTTGAAAAAATTTCTCCACTGATTCTTTAAAGGTTGTTATTACCTTAATCCTTTCCAATTCATACTGTCAAATTTCATACTATCCCTATTAAGGGTGAAATGCCAACCTTTATGCATTCCCCTAGAATTCATTTTAAGTTATTGATGTTCTATCCTTAATTCCACCTTTGAAAAGGTACATGCATCCATCCATGGATAAACCAAGTCATATATCCTTGATAGATTATCTTCTTCATCATTCCCACCTCGATAGTCTATACCTAACTTCATAATAGCATCCTTATTCAAATTGAGGTCAATCCATATGGCCTCCAAAAGATAACAATGGTCATCCGCTTTTCTTTCCTGATTTGGTAATGATAAAATGGATGTTCTGGAAGATATTGGTCATGTTCAACGTGAACTTCTTCTTAATAATTTCTTATTTACTTTTGTTGTTTATCTCAACAGTCACCTCAATGTTGGGATACCTCTCATACCTGGCATCTCCCTTTCTGAGTATCGAGCCATCAGTCTTATATTTCATATTATTGAAGGTCACTTCCTTCATCCAATTTTCCTACTTTCTTAATTTCTTGTCTCCTTAGTCTATCCGCGTCTTATTATTTATCCTTCGAACTATCTAAAGGTTTCCTTGAATCCTCCCAACTTAAAGGGGATAAAATGTACATAACTCGTATGCCTTCAACCATCAACTTTAACTCATGGTGAATCACCCTCATCCTGATGATTACTTACTTTTCTATGTCTATTGCTACGAGTCTTTAGGGTTTCCTCATACCCAACTCCCTTATCATACCTCAAACTCTATTGCCTTTATATTCCTTTCCACTTCAGTTTCTTTTTATTTTCCTTTCTCTTATCATTATTTCATGAACTAACACAACATAAGTATTGATTCCAAACATCCCGTCATTCTGGATTCGTGTCCTCAGAACGAATCTTGATAACTTTTACAACTTAGATTCATAATTCATCATACTCATCCACTTTTGTTCTAGCTCCAAAGCTTTTACACTATCTCTTTATCTTTGGGAATTACTTTCCCGAAAACAATTGACTGAACTTAAATCAGTTTATTCTAACCTCTGGCTCCGTGCCTTTCTTGGTCTTTCACCAGCGGGTGGTCTCTCTCTTAGGAGGGTAAGTGACAAAAATAGTCTTTTGTGGTTCGTCAATCATTCAGAATCTCAAATGATTCCTCTATTTCCTTTAGCCAGGCTCTTGCCTCGACTAGGTCAACCTGTTCCTTGGAACTCTGAGAGCTTAGAGACTTAAAGGTCCTGAAAGAATTTCCTATCGCATTGTTTCCTCAAGGTGGTGGTTGGGGATAATAGTCTAAGTTCTCTTTAGACAGGTCCATGAATTGCCGTATAGGGGTACCATCTCGGGTCTCCTGTCCTTACTCGACTTTTGTTTCCTCAGTCTAAATATTTCTTCCTACTCCCCATAATTGGGGTCATCTTACATAATTTAAATCCTCATTTTCCACTTCATCATGTTATGGGTTCCTTTTGTCTTGGTGGCAACCTCCCTGACTATCACGTTCAGGGTTTTGCTCTAACTCTTATTCCTCAAACTAGCTTTCATCTAAGATTTCATCTTTAAGCTCTTAAACCTTTGGAACCCAAATTCTATAGGAATACCTCATTATTCCCTTATCATCTCTCTCGGTATTAATCTCATACCTATTTGTTGGCTCTCTGCCTTCATTCATCACTTTTACTGGCACAATATGTTCTTTTCCAATACTTCGGGCTGTATTGCTATCTCAAACAGCTTTTCGGTACCGGCTCCGGTTACCTTCACTACTATTTCCATTTTCTCAAAATCTCTTATAAACTCTCCAAAAGACATTATCATCTTGAGTCTCTCCTTTTTACTAAGGGCATCAGCCACCATATTGGCTTTCCCCGAATGATAAAGAATCTCCCAATCATAATTCTTGATTAGCTCTAACCGCCTCCTCTGGCGTATATTGAGCTCTTTCTACGTAAGAATGTACTAGAGCTCCTATGGTTTGTGAATCTCACACTTCTCTCCATACAAGTAGTGCCTCAAATCTTTAGTGCAAAACTATTGCCACGAGCCCAAGCTCATGGGTGGGGATATCGAATTTTAAATTCCCTTAATTGTCTTGACGCAGACGCGATTATCTTGCTGTGCTATATAAGAAGCACCCTAATTCCTTATGCGAAGCGTCACTTACAAATCATAAAATCTCATTTTCCATCCGGCAACGCCAACATAGGGAACGTCACCAACCTTTGCTTCGGTTCTTAAAAGTTGTTCTCGCATTTCTCTGTCCATTCGAACTTCTCAGTCTTACGAGTAAGCCGCGTTAAAGGGGCTACTATCTTTACAAACTTGAACGAACCTCTGGTAGTGACCGGCCAATCCTACCTCTGGTAGTCGACCCAACCAGGGTCATCAATTCATCAGTGGTCCTTTATCCAATCTCGTCAGGATCCTCCATGGGATCCTCCTCAGCAACTATCCCTTCTAGGACAACATCCTCAACCACTACATCCTCAATATCAATATCATCCGGTCCTGCGTTAGGACACTCTATTGGATCCACAATCTGATCTCCAATTAGTAATAAAACATCATCGCGTTGATGTTCCTCAACTTCAGGGTTCGGAGTCCCGCTACCATATACGATAACGAACTACGCTTCTATCGCTACATTTATAAGGGTTCCCATAAGGGTTTTAACTGTCAGTACTACGTTAGGTAGTCCGACTATGAACTTGGCAAGAGTTCTTATTATCTTAGTGAACTTATTATCTTAACGTCCCATCATCTCTGAGGTTTATAACGCTTAGCTCTGATACCATTTCTGTAACACCCCCAAATCCGGGGTCGGGGATCCGGGTTGTCACGAGTTCCATTTCCCTTAACAACACCCAATCTTAATAAATAATCAACTACTCTGTACTGTGACCCCATAATAAACACACACACCACAAGTTATAGTCTCAGAGATGAATATCCAAAAATAATCACAAGTCGTTTTATTCCACAATTATATGCCAATACACCTTAAACAGGTTTCTGAATAAATTTACATTTCTTTGCCATTATTACAATTCATAAATATACATAATCTGATACATCAAAAGTTGAAAGCCTAGCCTATTGGTAGTTCCTACCTCAGCTATGGCGGCATCAGTGCTTCTAGAAAACTGCGGAACGTCTCCTAACCTCTTGCGAATCGGGAGCTTGGTCCGGTTCATCTTGTCTATCTGATGTTGTGTGATGAAAGAAGAAAGCAAGGGTGAGCAGCAAGCCCACCAAAATAATATGTATAATGATTAACAATATATGAGCCTTCTCATAGTACTCATGAAAGTCTTGGTCAAAAGAAATGAACCAAGTTGATATCTTAATGCGATGAAGTCGCAAAATATTCAGTATATATATATACATATATACTTTTCAAAATATTGGAAGTCCTCTTCCATGCACAATATACACAAAGTCCCAGTGTATAACTGTATAAAAAAAATATCGTTGCAAGGTGATCTCATATATCTAACCTTGTCTCAACGTTTTTCTGAAAATCTTTGCCATTCATAAGACAATTATTAATTAGATATAAGTTTAAAAGATGAAGTTACAAGATACCCCAATATACTTATATCTTTCCCAAATACTACTTGAACTACCACCGTTCAAGTTATAATTAGCTTCAAAAGTTCATCACATAGATGAGACTATAAGGCAAGATTTGAATAGATTAAATCTTTAAAATATTATCAAAATAAAATGAAGTTACGAGATACTTCATTTGATGTAAACATCATTTTGAAAACTTGACCCTGCCAACACTCAACAATCGCCCAACCGTAGCCTTTCTATCGAAGTGCTCTGGGTAGTGTTGCAGAAATATCCAATTGGATGATGAACTCATTACGGGAGTTTGCCGCGCCAGGAAGACCACTTACGATGATCAGTCGTAGTAGTGCAACCCCACCATTTTCTACATGTAGAGGAGAACCTGTCGGATTTACTTGTCAACCGAACACTGAACTCCTAAGGAATGGACCGCCTTAGCGGAACTTTCAGGCCATTTGGGCCAATATAATAAGGCTGGGCCGGCGCTACTCGACCACTTACGCCACTCCTAGTTCAGATGAAATCCATGACTCTGAAACGTAAAGCTCGTCCCCACTTTCCCCAAGTAGAAACTTGTTGATACGGCTCCACCAAGAAGTCATATCTAGTTGGAAAGGAAAACTCACCGATATTTCCCAGGCGATGCCTGTTAATGGATTAACTTGTTCCACGAATTTTACTTCCCGAGTATTGGGTAAGTAATCAAAAACTCTTTTATCAAAACAGCAACCTTGTTGCGAATATAAAACACACCACAGAGCCGGATCCCTCAGGTTTTGAGCGAGTATTTAAATCCCCTTCGAAAGGAGGATCTTAAATATAAAAAAATGAGTTTTGGGATCCGCTCTAACTTTTAAAATCATTTTGAAGACTCGCAAAACATTTTTAAGAATGTTTGGAGTGATGCTGATTTAACAAAATAAATCAGTCCCAATATATTAGAAAATATCTGAATATTATTATTTAAATAATATTACCATAAAGAATAATCTTTATAAAAATAATTGAAGTAGAAGTTTTAAAACTTATACTTGAAATGAATATTAAATAACCAAAGATATACCTATATGAAAGTACTATCTTTATTTGAATAATCAAAAGTGAGTTTGATTATCGACACCTTATTCTTTAATAAAATAAAGAATATATCTCAGCAAATAATCGGAGTCATAGATCCTCAAATGAATATTCAAATAATATTCAATAAATAAAATAAGTTGAGTCATAAGCCCTCGAATGAATATTCGAAATAATATTCAATAAATAAATAAGCTGAGTCATAAGCCCTCGAATGAATATTCGAAATAATATTCAATAAATAAATAAGCTGAGTCATAAGCCCTCGAATGAATATTATAAATAATATTCATTAAATAAAATCAAGTTATCAAATAAACCTTATTCGATTAATAGTTTTGAAAACTATAAATATATATATATATATATATAAATATATATATATATAATCTACTCGGGATCCTCGACTCCCGGTTTTAGAAAATGTTTTCACCTTTGGGTCCCTATACTAAGGGTATATGCAAATTACTGCTATTCTCTAGCATAGGTATTATCAACTGAACCAACAGATATATAACCAGATTACGAAACAGACATGCATATATACCATATCAGCATGCTCTAATATATCGCAAAATTTGCTAATAACAATCATGCACTATCACAAGATAATGCATATACATATATTTACATCACAACAACAGTATATCGGGTAGAAAACTTGCCTGAGCGACTGGGGGTTACGAATGGCTCGGGACGAGTCTGGTAACCTATAAACAACAAGTAAGTTGGAATTAAACCAAAGTCACTTGTAAATCTGTATTCTAACCAACTCAGACTCTAACGCTCGTTTTGCGCTTACTGATTCTCTTAAGTCACTCGAGTACCCTCGGCTCCACCATTTTTAATAATTTAACCTTTACGAGTTTTAAGGCGATTCCTTCGCGAGTGTCTTACCAACTGCCTAACACTCTTACCATAATTGTTTCATACATTAATTAACCTTTTTGGTCTTTAACCTATGTTTCAAAGTAAAGCGAGGGGAAAAGTTTCGTTCGCGAAACGCCGTTACTTGAAACGGTCGTTTCTCCTAAACCGTACATCGGAATCAAACGAACTACATATCAAAACGAAGCTCGTAACATGAACTATCTAAACATGGCAATGGTCAAAATCTAGCAGGGTGTTCTCGGGTCCAAATGTTATGAACAAAAGCAGTCTAAAGTAAATCGGACATTACGACGGCTATGTTTACGCGATTACCAATGTTTAAACTACTCCAATTAACCACCAACCAACTCATAACCATCAATACAACAAAACTTTACCTAAACCATACCACATCAGTCCATAATCTCCAAGGTTTTCAACTCAAACAACCACAATCAAGACCTATGAACTATAATCAAGCTTCAATTACCAAAACACTTCCAAATCAAACCAAACTACTAATAATCACAATCCATGCTTCTCATTTCACAAAACCAACCATTAAGCTTACTAACAAATAAAGTAAAGGCTAGGGTTTGAAGTTTATACCTTCCTTGGGAGGTGTTAAGTTTCTAGGAAGCCTTAGGGAGCCTCCTACAAGCTTGAATCTTTCCAAAGAAATCAAGAACACAAAGTTAGGCTTTGAAGTTTCTAAAAGTCCGATTTAAATAACTGTAAAAATGAGTATCTTACTATGATTATTTGGACGAGACTTGTGAACAATAGTTGTAGGCCATCTCAATACCTTTCCAATGAGCTATAGAACACAATATTTGAGTGAGAAATGAAGGAGATACAGCAGTTTTAGTGTTCTGGTTCTGTTTTGGCCGAGAGCATGAAGAACAATGCCTTGGTTTCTTTTTGATTTTGATGAAAAATGATTTGCTTGGCTTGGTTGGTTTGATTTTTGTGTTGTTTTTAGTTAATTACCTTGTTGCCCTTGATTTTGTGTGGTTCTCATTCAACCACACCTCCTTCCTTCCCATGTCATGCCTATGTCATGTTGTGATGTCATCTTTCCCTCCTTGTCCTCCTCTCATTGGTTGGGTGACATCACTCCCTCTAATCCCTTTGCTTAACTTCCTAATCATTTGCCTAATGACCGCTGATCTGTTATACGGTTCGCTTAACTTTCGTTCTCGTTTATCGTTTGAAGGATCATACCCGGGATCTTATTACTTAGGTTCCCTTAACCTTTCTCAGTACATTATATTCCTTTTTATGATCCTCTATTATAATCCTTTAATTTAAATCCTTTTTATCCTGTTACCTTATACTCAATTCTTTCCGTATCTATTGGATTTCCGGGAAAAATCAAAGTGTTCGGATTTGGATTCTGACGATCTTTACATACACTTATATCCCATATAAAGTACTAATAAAATCTCAGAATATCCATATCAGAACCCCTACATAGTGTGGCATGAAAAGTTTTCTCATTCAGCAAAAACACTATTCATAAGGGTTTCAAAAATTTCCAAAAATTGGGGTTATTACAGAACTTAGACTATTATCCCCAACCACCACCCTGAGGAGACAGTTAGGTGAGAAATTCTTTCAGGACCTTTAAATCGCTAAGCTCTCAGAGTTCCAAGGAACAGGCTGACCCAGCCGAGGCAAGAGCCTGGCTAAAGGAAATATAGGAATCATTTGAGATTCAAAATGATTGATGAACCACAAAAGACTGTTTTTATCACTCACCCTCCTAAGAGAGAGACCACCCGCTGGTGAAAGGCCAAGGAAGGCACGGAGCAAGAGATTATAATAAACTGATTTAAGTTCAGTCAATTGTTTTCAGGAAAGTACTTCCCAAGGTTATGGAGATAATGTAAAAGCTTTAGAGCCATAACAAAGGCAGACGAGTATGATGAATTATGAATCTAAGCTGTAAAAGTTGTTAAGATTCGTTCTGAAGACGCGAATCCAGAATGACGGGATATTTGAAATCAATGCTTATGTTGTGTTGGTTCATGAAATAATGATAAGAGAAAGGAAAATAAAAAGGAATTGAAGTGGAAAGGAATAAAAAGGCAACAGAGTTTGAGGAATGATAAGGGAGTTGGGTATGAGGAAACCCTAAAGACTCCTATTAATAGAAATAGAAAATTATATGATCGTCAGGATGAGGGTGATTCACCATGAGTTAAAGTTGACGGTTGAAGGCATAAGAGATGCATATATTTTATCCCCTTTAAGTTGGGAGGATTCGAGGAAACATTGAGATAGTTCGAAGGATAAACAATGAGACGCGGATAGACTGAGGAGACAAGGAAGTAAGAAACTAGGAAAATTGGATGAAGGAAGTGACCTTCAAGAATGTGAAGTGTAAGACCGGTGGCATGATACCCAGAAAGGGAGACGCCAGGTATGAAAGATATCCCAACACTGAGATGACTGTTGAGATAAACAACAAAAGTAAATAAGGATTTATTAAGAAGAAGTTCACGTTGAACACGACCAATATCTTCCAGATCATCCATGTGATCATTACCAAATCAGGAATGACAAGCGGATAACCGTTGTTATCTTTTGGAGGCCATATGGATTGACCTCAATTTGAATAAGGATGCTATTATGAAGTTAGGTATAGACTATCGAGGTGGAAATGATTGAACAAGATACCCTTATCAGGGATATATGACTTTATTTATCCATGGAAGGATGCTTGTACCTTTTTAGAGGTGGAATTAAGGATAGAATATCGGTAACTTAAAATGAATCCTAGGGGAATGCATAAAGGTTGGCATTTCACCCTCAATAGGGATAGTATGAGTTTTGACAGTATGAATTGGAAAGGATTAAGGTAACAATAACCTTTAAGAATTAGTGGAGAAATTTTTCAGATGTATATAGACAATGGTTCTAGTAATAGTGAATGGTATTTTGATATGCCCTGTATCTAGGGAATACAGGAGGAACGATTGAAGGATAACCTTAGAGGTTTTACAAGGAGAAAGGTAATATTCAAAATTCTCAAGAATAAAAATGTTGATAAAAGAAATATGACGTAATTATAATGATGCCAAGTGGGGCACGTGTTAAACCACGAGAAAGTATGGATCGAACCAGTAAAGGTCGAAATTGTTCAGGGCAATTAGGACTTAAAAAAAAAAAAAAGATGTTCTAATTATGATTGAGAGTCAGTCATGACAGTGATTAACCTCTAAAGACTGAGGCAATAACTTATGGAAAAATGGTGATTTTTTTTTTACTCATCAGATTTTAAGGAAAGCATTTTCACATAAGCTGTGATTGAAATAAGGTAGAAATTTATTGGAGGTGGTTAATGTGACATTGACTGTAAGGAAATTTTACTATCAGGAAAGGCCAAAGAGGTGGCCGACACTTTAAAGGTAAGAGGATAATTATAGGCGCTCGTGCGAGAGGAATACAGTGATGATGGTTAAAGCTGTGAAGGTTGTATTATGGTTTGGAAGATTGACATTCCTTCTGATGACTGTGCAATACCCGACCGTAGTAGTAGTTGGTAAAGGTTTAATTCGCGTAATCGCCATGAACGGGCTATCTATCTTAGGAGGTCCTATCTTGAGATAAGCCAGGACCATGTTTCAAAAAAAAAAAGACTAAACAAACCTTTGAGTTAAGTCTTCTATTGAAGGCATATGATTACGAATGGTATTAACCTGCTATCGTTGCTTTGATTAAAACTCTTCTGCACTTTTATCTGCTTCATGTCATGAAGGTATGTCAGAGTTTGGAGTGTTCTTCATGAATTGTGATTGGTGGTTATGTTAACTCCTTAGGAGAACTAGATACGAGATGTATGGACTCCGTATGGTTAGTTATTAAGATTTCATGGAAAATGAATGACTACAGTGGGTCAGTGGTGGACCATAGTAAGGCAGCAATGATTCTGCGAGTAGTGAGCTGATTACAACCATGAGAGTTGTATTGGAATGGGTGTTGAGATTGAGTACCACTAATCGGGTCGTGGTAGTGTATAAGTTATCATTGATAGACTAATTAAGTAGAGTGTCTACCTAGTGAATTATTATTCTTTCTTATCAATAGAGAGTCGTATTATTATACGAGGAAGGTTGCGGTGCAAGCATAGAATTCAAGTAACGATGATGTCTAGAATGAGATCCCAGATTCGATTTTCGATGTCGAGGGAGTTTCAAAGGTAATTGTGTATAAGCTCGAGGAAGAGCATGGGTCCATAGAATGATGGACAGGATAGCGAAAATATTTAGGCACGTGAAATGCGATGCTATAATACTTGATGTTGATATAAATACATATATGATTTGTTCTTCTATGACAAACCTCTATAGTTCAGAGGTAGATTCCAAGCCAGATATTTTATGGCAATAAAATTTTTTATGAATATACAATTCTCTTCAATTTGTTCTTTTCTCTTCTTTTCATTTCATGTAAGCTGAGAAGAACAACCCTTCCAGAAGGGGAGGTATTGCCGAATGACTATCTATCTGTGTGATAGAAGCCGAGTAGGATACCAGCTATTGTTTAATTGCTTGTCAAGTACTAAAGGCTGGCCACCTTCTGTACTAACTATGCGATATAACAAGTGTTCATGATCATAGTGATCTCTCAACAAATTCCTTTACTTCTACATGATTGATCAAATTTTGGAAAATAGAAACAACTGAAAAAGGAGTAATAAAGTGGTGGTAGTATGCGGAATGGGAACACATTCGTGATACTAAGGTTGACGTGGTTATTAAAAGGTTATAGAACGCTAACGAGCAAAAGTATAACCAGTATAATATTAGGAACGAAAGGTGATAGCGATTACGAACTGGAAAAGAATGGGTATTGAGAAGCAAAAGTTCTAATGCTAAAAGCTATAATGAGAGTCTGTGCAATAGACTTGAAAGAATTTGGAATGATCACTTAATGCGGATTGAGTTATCTTACGACAATAGATCATATGTCATTATCGAGATATCGCCTTATGAGATCCTTGAGGGAAGACAATGTCGATCTCCCTTATGTTAGGATGAAGTTGTAGAGCGCAAGATGCTCGGACCCGCAGTAGTCCAAAGGACCAAGGATATGATAGATCTAATCAGAGGACGGCTGGTAGTAGCCCAAGATGGACATGATAAGTATGTTGATTTGACACGAAAGGATAAAGAGTATGAAATAGGGGACTAGTAATGTTATAGGTATCCCTTGGAAAGGATTGATGAGGTTCGGAAAGAAAGGAAAGCTAAGTCTACAATTTGTTGGACCCTTGGATATATTAAGACATTTGGGAAGTTAGCATATGAGCTAGCCCTAACCCCGAACATGTAGCAGGTCGTAACGTGTTTCACGTATCAATGTTAAGGAAGTGTAATTCAGATGCCAGATAAATAGAGGCATATGAGCGCATAGATATGCAACCCAACGTAACCTATATGGAGCAACCAGGAAGGGTTATAGAGTGAAAAAGGAACAAGTGCTTAGGAGAAGGATTATCAAACTAGGCAGAGTTTGGTGGTAGAACCACAATGTGGGAAAATTGACTCGAGAGTTAGAAAGTGTAATTCTAAGCAAGTATTCCCATTTGTTTTCTATCTGATTTCGGGACGGAATCCTTTTAAGGAGGGGAGACTGTAATAACCCCAATTTTTGGAAATTTTTGAAACCCTTATGAATAGTGTTTTTGCTGAATGAGAAAACTTTTCATGCCACGCTATGTAGGGGTTCTGTTATTGATCTTATGGGATATTATTAGTACTCTATGTGGTATATAAGTGTATGTAAAGATCGTCAGAATCCAATTCCGAACACTTTGATTTTTCCCGGAAATCCACAATGTACGGAGAGAATTGAGTATAAGGTAACAGGATAAAAAGGATTTAAATTAAAGGATTATAGGAGAGGATCATAAAAGGAATATAATATATTGAGAAAGGTTAAGGGAACCTAAGTAATAAGATCCCGGGTATGATCCCTCAAACGATAAACGAAAACGAAAGTTAAGCGAACCGTATAACAGATCAGCGGTCATTAGGCAAACGATTAGGAAGTAATCAAAGGGATTAATGGGAATGATGTCATCCAACCAATAGAAAGAAGGCAAGGAAGGAAAGATGACATCATGAGGATGAGGTAAGCATGACATGGGAAGGAAGGAGGTGTGGTTGAATAAGAACCACACAAATTCAAGGGCAAGGTAGTAATTTGCTAAATCAAATACAAATCAAGTCAACCAAGCCAAGTAAAAATCATTTCCATCAAAAATCAAAAGAACCAAGGCATTTGTTCTTAGGAGCTCTCGGCTTTTTAACATTTTAAAGGCATAGATTTTTCAAAAATCAAGATCCAAGCATCCTAAATTGGTAAGAAAATTCCCTAATCATCTTTATGCTTAGTTATGGCTATATCATGAGTTTAAGCCATTAATTCTTTCTCTAACTTCTTCATTTAATCAAGGAAGAAGACAATGAATAGTGTTTTCAAGTTTTTAACTTGAACTTTTTCTTGTTTTTCTTGAAGATCCAAGCTTTCCTAAGGCTTCTCAAAGCTTCTTAAGGCTTCCTAGCTCCACCCACCACTTCAAGGAAGGTATACCATTTCCAAACCCTAGGTTCATATATATTATAAGGTGATTTTGAGTAGTGGGTTGATATTGTATCTTGTTGTTATGATTTAGAGTTTGAGATTTGGTATGGTAGTGAATGGAATGGTAATTATTGTGGTTTTGATTTAAAAGAACTTAAGAATGATTAAAGTTAAGTTTAAGCATAAGTATAAATGATTAAATTGGATTGGTTGGGGTTGTTATGATGTGATAAGGATGGATGTTGGTTGAATGTTGGATTTGAGGTTGATTTGGGTTGATTGTGGATGGTTAAAAAATTGGAAATCGCGTAAACATAGCCGTCGTAACGTCCGATTTTCTTTGGACTGTTTTTGTGCATAGCATTAGGACCCGAGAACCCCCTGCTAGATTATGACCACTGCCATGTTTAGATAGCTCATGTTACGAGCTTCGTTTTGATATGTAGTTCGTTCGATTCCGATGCACGGTTTAGGAGAAACGACCGTTTCAAGTAACGGCGTTTCGTGAACGAAACTTTTCCCCTCGCCTTACTTTGAAATGTAGGTTAAAGACCAAAAAGGGTTAATTAATGCATGAAACATTTATGGTAAGTGTTTTAGGCAGTTGGTAAGTCACTCGAGAAGGAATCGCTTTAAAACTCGTAAAGGTTAAATTATTAAAAATGGTGGAGCCGAGGGTACCTGATAGGGATAAATAAGTCCTGATTTTATAATTAATGGGCTGCTAAGCCCAATAATAAGATGTATAATATTCAGACCAGAAAGGTTAAGCCTGACGGACCAGATCAGGCCTGGTGGAATAAAAAAAGGCCCAAAAAGCCCTGATTATTAATTAATTTCGTAATTAATTAATAAGGGAGAAATCAGATGTTGAAAAGAGTCCCGATGAGGATATAAGTCCTTAGAGATTAGCCTCAAGGGGACCTAAAAGGATAAGGAATCAGCTTCCTACTTCCTAGGACTCCTAAGTCTATCCTAATTCAGAGGCTTATCCACCAAGTCTCCTATACCAAGTCCAATTCAAGGACTCCCACATCTATATAAGGGGTCTCACCCCCACCAATCAGAACTACGTTTTTTGACTTGATCCTTGGCAATCAGCAAGGTACGTAGGCATCTTGTTAAGGCAGATTGAGTCACGAAACACAAGAGCAGTCAAATCGAGCCTCGAAGCTCACGTTCCTTAGTATTAAATACAGCAATTATATATATTAGTTTTTAATCCATAACATTTGGCGCCGTCTGTGGGAAATACGCAACAACAACCATGGCGAGAACACGGAGAACAACCAGCACTCTGGAGGAGGGAACACCATCAGGGACAACCCAGGTGATTTCATCAACCGTGGAGGTTCCTCCCCATTCAACTTATGCATCTACTCAGGGGGAAGCCCAGACAGGGGCAACTCATCCTCAGCCACAAGGGACAACTCCCCCGACTGTTCAAGGTACGAATCCTCAAGTTCAACAAATACATATACCTGTGAATTCTCGACCCGTCGGGTATGAATACTCAACTATTGTTACTACTAACCCCCCTTATGGGATGCCCCTTCACCCTGAGGTTGGAGGAAGTGGATATGCTGGGCGAAGCGAAGCACGAGGGCGGTCGCCCCCCTATATACGAGGTTTGGATCCTATCCCTGAGGATCGGGAATTTTCTGGTCCATACACTGAGAGAGACTCCGGATCTTCGGATGATGAAGTGGCCCCGAGAAGGAGGCGTCCTGGAAAAGAGCCAATGGCCGATGGAAGGCAACGCCCCCAAAGCACCCCAGGGGCGAATCCCCAAGAAGTGCAGGAAAAGATCAGGGCTCATGAGGCTGAAATCCAAAGGCTGAGGCGTGATTTGGAGGCTTACCAAGCCACCAGACCCCACATACCTCCTAGGGGGAGAAATCCTCCTCCTATCATAGACCTGGATGGTCCGGTAAGAAGAAGGGCTGCTGTCCCAAGAACTGATCCAAGCAATCTCCTTCCCCTTGGAGATCCTGATGATCCAACTCCACCCTTCACAGAAGAGATAATGAATGCCCATATCTCAAGAAAATTTAAGATGCCCACTATCAAAGCCTATGATGGCACGGGAGACCCCGCTAATCATGTTAGGACGTTCTCTAATGCACTGCTGCTGCAACCCGTGAATGATGCTATAAAATGTCGGGCCTTCCCTCAAACCCTGTCGGGTATGGCTCAAAGATGGTACAGTCGCCTACCCCCAAATTCTATTGGATCATTCAGAGAATTAAGTCAGGCTTTTATTAAGCAATTCATCAGTGGAAGAGTCCATGAGAAAAGTTCAGCATCTCTTATGAGTCTTGTGCAGGGAGCTAAAGAATCCTTAAGAGATTACCTAAATCGTTTTACAAAGGAGGCTTTAAAAGTCCCAGACCTTGATGATAAGGTAGCCATGATAGCGCTGCAACAAGGAACTAGGGATGAGTTTTTCAAGATGTCTTTGGCCAAACGACCCCCTGAGAGCATGTTGCAGCTCCAAGAGAGGGCAGGGAAGTATATCAAGGTTGAAGAGAGTATGAGGAAGACCGTAGTAAGTAATGAGCCCACTGGAGGCAAGAAACGAAAAACTGATTTGGAGTACATCGCTAAGGATAAGTATCCTAGAACTGAACAAAACCCTGATTCAACCCCCAAGAAGGGAGGACCTGGGCAAAAGTTTACTGAATACGCTAAGCTGAATGCCCCCAGAAGTCAGATTTTGATGGAGATTGAGAAAGACAGAGATATTCGCTGGCCTAAGCCCTTGAAGGCTGATCCCGCCAAGCTAGATAAGGGCAAGTATTGCAGGTTTCACAAAGATGTTGGCCATAACACCGATGAGTGTAGGCAGTTGAAAGATGAAATTGAGTTTTTGATTCGAAAAGGAAGGCTGAACAAGTATACTGGAGATGGAGGAGACAGAAACAATAATGGAAGGAAGAACTTTGAAGATCGTAGGAGGGACCAAGATGATCAGGGGCGGAATCCCCAACCTAGAGGACCAGTTATAAACACCATTTATGGAGGGCCGAGACCTCGAGGGCCTGTAATAAACACGATCTTTGGAGGTCCAACTGCTGCTGGATTGTCCAAAAATTCCAGAAAGGCATATACTAGAGAGGTTATGCATATTGTTGGAGAAGCCCCGAAGAGGGCCAGGACAGAAGTAACATTGGCTTTTGATGATTCCGACCTAGAGGGTGTGAAGTTTCCCCATGACGACCCGCTGGTCATAACGCCGATAATAGGAAATAGCCCGGTTAAGAGGGTCCTTGTGGATAATGGTGCATCTGTGGATATCTTGCTCCACGACACCTTTCTAAGGATGGGGTATAACGACTCCCAGTTGACACCAACCGACATGCCGATATATGGATTTGCTGGAGTAGAATGTCCTGTGGAAGGGATAATTAAATTACCAACCACCATAGGTACGGAGCCAAGGCAAGCAACGCAGATGCTGGATTTTGTGGTGGTAAAGGCTAGTTCAACTTATAATGCTATCATGGGGAGAACAGGGATACATGCCTTCAAGGCAGTCCCCTCTTCCTACCATTCAGTCATGAAGTTTCCCACCCGAAATGGGATTGGAGAAGAGAGGGGAGATCAAAAAATGGCTAGAAGCTGTTATGTGGCCTCTTTGAGGGCAGATGGAATCGGGGGGCAGGTTCTTCCTATTGAAGATATGGATGTTCGAGAAAATGATGAGAATAGAGGAAGGCCAGCAGAAGAATTGGTTTCGGTTCCCTTAGATCCCAAGAATCCTGAGAGGATGACTTTCATTGGAGCTACATTAGAGGAGCCCCTTAGAGGGAAGTTAGTAAAATTTTTGCAAGAAAATAGTGATGTGTTTGCATGGTCAGCAGCTGATATGCCAGGCATAGACCCGGGGTTAATTACCCACAAGTTAAACGTGGATCCAAGCCGGAAGACAGTGAAACAAAAGAAAAGAAATTTTGCCCCGGAAAGACAAGAGGCTATAAAGCAGGAAGTGGAAAAGCTCTTAGAGGCTGGTTTCATTGAGGAGATTCAATTTCCGGAGTGGTTAGCAAACCCTGTAATGGTGAAGAAGGCTAATGGAAAGTGGAGGATGTGTATAGACTTCACCGATCTGAATGATGCATGCCCCAAAGACTGTTTTCCGCTGCCTAGAATTGATACTTTGATTGATGCCACCGCTGGACATGAGATGCTGAGTTTCATGGATGGATTTAGCGGATACAACCAGATCAAAATGCATAAGGATGACATTCCAAAGGTATCATTTATCACTGACTTTGGTGTTTATTGTTATCTTGTTATGGCGTTTGGTCTCAAGAATGCAGGAGCCACCTATCAAAGGTTGGTGAATAAAATTTTTAAGGATCTTATTGGGAAGACTATGGAAGTCTATGTTGATGACATGCTAGTCAAGAGTCTAGTAAAGATTGATCATATAACCCATTTGAGGGAAGCTTTTGAGGTCCTGAGGTACCACAAGATGATGTTGAATCCCACGAAGTGTGCCTTCGGAGTAGGATCTGGAAAATTCTTGGGATTGATGGTCTCAAAGAGGGGAATTGAGGCTAACCCCGATAAAATAAAGGCAATCCTGGACATGGAACCCCCAAAAACTGTCAAGGATGTTCAGAAACTCACAGGAAGGGTTGCTGCGCTAGGGCGATTCATCTCCAAGTCAGGAGACAAGTGTTTGTCATTCTTCAAGTCATTAAAGAACATTAAAGACTTTGTATGGAGTGAGGAAAATCAGAAGGCATTTGAAGAGTTAAAGAAGTATATGGGCCAGGCCCCGTTGTTGGCCAAGCCAGTTTTGGGTGAAGTTTTATTCTTGTACTTGGCTGTTTCAGAAAGCGCCTTGAGCGCGGTGTTGGTTAAGGAGGAACTGAAAGTCCAGAAACCCGTATACTATGTCAGCAAAATTTTGCATGGTGCTGAGTTGAATTATTCAGCCATTGAGAAATTCGCTTTAGCCTTGGTGATGGCTTCAAGAAAGCTGCGTCCTTATTTTCAAGCTCACCAAATTGAAGTGCTAACAAATCAACCACTGAGAAATATCATTCACAGTCCCAAGGCAAGTGGGAGACTAATTAAGTGGGCAATAGAGTTGGGAGAGTTCGATCTCAAGTATAAGCCACGTATGGCCATAAAAGCCCAGGCACTAGCTGACTTCATGGTGGAATGTACCATACCCAACCAAGAAGTCGGGGGGCAGGAAGATACCACACCTCAAGAAAAGGGAGTCGACAATGGGGACAAGGAGAAAGAATATTGGGTTCTCTATTTTGATGGAGCATCAAAATCAAATTCCAGTGGAGCAGGGTTGGTTTTGCAAAGCCCTGATGGATTCTTAATTGAGTATGCCATGAAGCTAGACTTCCCAACCACAAACAATGAGGCAGAGTATGAAGCCCTGATTGCTGGCCTTGGTCTAGCTGGGACACTTAGAGTCAAAAACTTAAAGGTCCGTGGAGACTCGAAGTTGATCATATCCCAGGTAAAGGGAGAATTTGAAGCAAGGGATGATACGATGGCAAAGTATGTTCGCCTAGTAAGGGCTGTGATGACCCAATTTAATGAATGCCATGTTGAACACATTCCAAGGGAAGAAAATGCTAAAGCAGATGCGCTATCAAAGTTTGCTTCATCTGAGATTGAAGAAAGTTCAGGAAGTGTGTACTTCCGTGTTTTGAAGACACGAAGCATAGATGTTAAACTTGTGGCTCCCGTAGGCTTGGGGACGTCATGGATTGATCCCATCAAGGCTCACATTCAGACCGGTTGGTTGCCAAGCGATACAATTGAGGCACGGAAGTTAACTGTTCGAGCACTAAGGTACTCTTTGATAGATGGGATTCTATATAAAAGATCTTTCGTGGTTCCTTACTTGAGGTGTCTCAGGCCCGATGAGGCACGCTTGGCTCTTGAGGAAGTGCATGAAGGCATTTGTGGGCAACACTTGGGGGGCAGGGCCTTGGCTCATAAGATAACTCGTTTAGGCTTCTATTGGCCAGAAATGATGGCTGATGCCAAAGAATATGTAAAGAAGTGTGATCGTTGTCAGAAGCATGCACCAGTCGCCAGACAACCCCCCGAGATGCTGACCTCTATCAACTCACCTATTCCCTTTGCTATGTGGGGGATGGATATTCTAGGGCCTTTTCCTATGGCCACAGCACAAAGGAAGTTTCTGATTGTAGCCATTGATTATTTCACCAAGTGGATCGAAGCCAAACCTTTGGCCAAAATCACAACTAAGCAGGTTGCACAATTCCTGTGGGAAAACATTATGTGCCGATATGGAATTCCCCGTATCCTCGTCACTGACAATGGAACGCAATTCAACAATGAGGAATTTAAGAAGTATTGTGAAGAAAATGAAATTGAGTTACGATTCACCTCTGTGGCTCACCCGCAAGCCAGTGGGCAAGCGGAAGTAGCAAATCGGATAATCCTGGATGGACTAAAGAAGAGGATCGAAAAGTCGAGAAATAATTGGGTAGATGAGATACTTCCCATATTATGGGCTTATAGGACTACCTGTAGAGTCACGACAGATGCAACTCCTTTCATGTTGGCATATGGGGCGGAAGCAGTAGTTCCCGTGGAGATATCACATTCTTCTCCAAGGATTCAGGCTTTTGATGAAAAAGAAAATGAGGAAGGGCAGAAGTTAGCCCTGGATTTAATCGATGAAGTACGAGATAAAGCACACGCAAAGATAATAGAATATCAGAAAAAGGCTTCATTCTACTACAACCTAAGGGTTAAAGAGAGGTTTTTCAAACAAGGTGACCTAGTCTTGAGAAAAATAGAGGCTTCTGGTGTCGGACAGAAAGGAAAGCTTGCCCCAAATTGGGAAGGGCCGTATAGAGTCAAGAGCGTTCAGGGTAGAGGAACCTACAAGCTGGAGACTATGGATGGTTTTGAAGTCCCGAGAACCTGGCACGCACAAAACCTGAAGGTTTACTACGTGTAGGATGGTCGAAGTACGATTCTCACTCGTCAGGATGGCGAGTAGGTTGAAAAGCACCTTGAAGCTTTGCTTGCTTAGGATTTATATGTTTTAGTTTTATTACGAAATTTATTAAGACTTGTGTAAGGGACGAATCCCAGACAATTTTATGAAATTCATAAGTTCTTCAAAGTATGATTGTGGCCTAACAAATAAAAATCAAATGCATGGATGCAAAGCATAAAAGGTGATAAATGAGATAGATCTGATAGATGTTACAAAAGTTTGATAAATAAAGTCTCGAAAATAAAAAAAAAGCCACGCAGGGCTGAAAAAGATCTAAGGAGCTGAGGTGCCCTCGGCGTCCATATCATCGTCTTCTCCGCTCTCGCTAGATGTCTCCGTCGTCTCGGAGGAGGAAGAGCTGTCATCCTCAGCAGGTCTGGAAAAAGACTCGGGAGGAGGAAGAAGTGGATCCTGAGGAACATGATCCGAGACAACTACTCGGGTACGAAACCTCTGTAGCAAAGCCTCATCGTCAGGGCAGATGTAGTCCGCCGGGTTAATATCAGGACAAGCCTCGTTCACGGTCCCAAGGGCCGTGTCCCAGCCAGTCCTAAAAAACTCGGGAAAGACTGAATCATCCCTAATCCTCATGGATTGGGCAAACTCCTCCGAGTCCAGATAATTGTCTATAGCTTTATCCTTCTCCGCCCGAAGTACCACCAGCTCGGCGTTAGACTCTCCGAGTTCTTCCTCCTTGCGCTTGAGCTTCTTCTCCAGGGTAGCATACTTCTTCTGCTGCCTCCTGAGGGCATTATCGGCCTTATCAGAAGCCCGCTTCCATGATTCGGCTTGCCTCACAGCGCCTTGAAAGTAGGCGTTAGACTGAAACAAAAACAATTAACAAAGTATAAGGCAAGAAAGTGCTACAAGAACGAGAAATAAGTTTAAAAAAGAGAAGGCATACCGAAGCCAGAGATTGGGCTCCCATGAGCTTAATCCTCTCAAGGTCAGGGGTGGCCACCACATCAGTAAATTCCTTTGGGGTCACGCTATGGTAGGACCAATCCCAAGCATGCTTCGTGGAACCAACCACGGTATCCCCTCGGCGGAATCCCCAGAGAGGCTGAAAGGCGCCTGTAGCAGCAGCAGCAGGGGCAGCAGCAGTGATAGGAGCATTATGGCCCTCAGCTCCTTCAGTTGAAGCCTCCCCCATAGGCTCCTTGTGCTTTCTCAAGAAGATAGGCTCTGTCGCCTTTCCTCTGGTGTCTAGGCCTGCTAACCGAGCTTTCTTCATCCTAGCTGTTTCCTCGACCAAGGGGACATTGTCCTCGTTAATCTCCTTAGCAGCTGAAACAAAGCAAAAGACAAAATAAGTGATGTTAATAATGCGTGAAATAAAGAAAAATTGAGAAGGGAAGAGAAATACCCTGTTGAGAAACAGAGGATAGTCCCACATGAATCAGGGAAAACTCTTCTAAAAGAGTCCAGCTGGTGGTGGTGCCATCATCCTGAGTGAGCCCATTATAAATGATAGTTTCTTCAGGAGTTAAGTGAATGGATTTGAGGCTACCATCACTGACCTTCCCGAAGGAAGATCGAAAGAGCGTGCCCCAATCGCCATTCTCCCAACGTAACCCGACGAAACTATTCCTCCAATTTGGATTATTATCCGGAATAGAGGCGCTGTTAAAGATATGTTTGCTTTTGGGCCTTTGTTTGACATAAACCCAGCCACAAATATTGGAAGAACTATTGTAACATTGAAAGACTTTCCTAAAAACAGCTACAGAAAGAGGAAAGCCCTCCCTAAGACAACAAACCATAAAACATAGAATATTCCTCCAGGCGTTTGGAGGAAGCTGACACGGGTTAATTTGTAAGTCAGCCAAAAGATGAGGGATAAAAGGATGAAAAGGGAACCTAAGCCCAGCATTAAGGGCGTCGGTGTAGATGAAGAGAGTATCAGGCCTCCAGTGGCAAGTACGGTCACCACCAGAGACTGGAACTAGTCTAAAGGGAGGAGGGACGTTATAACGAGCATTTAGTTTATTGAAATCTATGTTATGCCAAGTATTACAGTGATTAAAGGAGTCGAGATGTGCAGTGGAAGGATATTCATCCCCCCTAGTGTTAATCATATCAATTAAAGACATATATGAAGAGCGGATCTCGATATCCTTACCTCGTTTTGAAGCCGAGGCTATCTTGGCCGCCCTCTCAGAACTCTTGTCAGCCATTAGTAAAGCTGGGAAAAGCCTGGAAACTGTGGAAGGAAGGAGGCTGAAAGCTAGGGAAGGAAGGTTGAGAGAGTAGGAAGTTGGAAGGAGGCTGAAAGCTAGGGAAGAAAGGTTGAGAGAGTAGGAAGTTGGAAGGAATGAGGAGTGAAGAGTGTGAGTTGAACACTCCCCCCCACCCACCTTTATATAGCCAAAGAAGAGGTGGTTTGGGCCTCAAAAAGCCCATTTGGGCCCAACAAAGAGAAGGTTCTGGAAAATCCTGGAAATTCCTGGAAGGACCAAATAAAGAATTTTAATTTTTCAAAGATTCTAGAAGAATCCAGAAAAATCTTAGAAGAAAGAACCTGGAATTTGGACTTAGAGATAAGGCCCAATTTTATAAGAATCTTGGAAAATCCAAGTGTGTAGGGCTAAAAAGGCCCAGAGCTAAGGCCCAGGTACAAAAGCCCTATTTGAGGCCCTAATATCTTTTTGAAAGGGACCCAATTAAAAGGCCCAGTATATTGGAATAGGGTTAAAATAAGCCCGTGAGCTAAAAGCCCAGTTAAACAAAAAAAAAACAATGGGCCCAGAGGATAGCCCCAAAAAAAATCCAGGCCCAAATCAAGGGCCCAATAGAGTCCAGCCCAGACGTATGACCCTAAGAAAATATATGCATTAACATGTTCTTGACCCAATTCGATCAAGGCACGAACTGTATTTTTCCTTGAATGAGTTGTGGTTGAAAGGGCATCGACCAAGGCTGAGAGAAAGGTTAATTCGGTCAAAATATGATTTCCTGACCGAAAGGGTCAGAATTCTGATCGAGAAAGCCATGCCTGAAACCTTGTCGACTAGAAACCAAGGGAAAATTCTGGTCGAACTAACCCTGCCCGAATTTGCATCGACCTGGGCAACAAATGAAGGTTAATTCGGTCAAAAAGCAGGACTCCTGACCGAAAGGAACAAAATTTCTGGTCGAAAATTTTCTGGTCGAAAATTGTATAAAAAAAAAAATAATAAATAAATAAATAAATTAAGAGAAAAATCCTGGCCGAAATTCGACCAGGATTCCTGATCGAAAGCATCCTGCCCGAAAAGCTGTCGACCAGGGCAATATGGGGGTTAATTCGACCAGGATCCTGGTCGAATGGATTCCTGGTCGAAAACTGTATTAAAAAAAAAAAAAAAAAAAAAAAAAAGAAAAAAAAAATAAGGAAATTCCTTAAATAATTTCTGAAAAATATTAATATTTTCAGAAATAAGGAATAAATCCAGAAAAATTAGGAAAAATCCCAGAAAATTAGGGAAAATTCCAGAAAATTAGGATAAATCCCAGAAATTAAGGGAAAAATCCAGAAAAATTGGGATAAAACCCAGAAATTAAGGAAATTCCTTAAATAATTTCTGAAAAATATATTCAGAAATAAGGAATAAATCCAGAAAAATTAGGATAAATCCCAGAAATTAAGGGAAAAATCCAGAAAAATTGGGATAAAACCCAGAAATTAAGGGAAAAATCCAGAAAAAATAAGGAAATTCCTTAAATAATTTCTGAAAAATATTAATATTTTCAGAAATAAGGGAAAAATCCAGAAAATTAGGATAGATCCCAGAAATTAAGGGAAAAATCCAGAGAATTAGGAAAAATCCCAGAAAATTAGGGAAAATTCCAGAAAATTAGGATAAATCCCAGAAATTAAGGAAATTCCTTAAATAATTTCTGAAAAATATATTCAGAAATAAGGAATAAATCCAGAAAAATTAGGATAAATCCCAGAAATTAAGGGAAAAATCCAGGAAAATTGGGATAAAACCCAGAAATTAAGGGAAAAATCCAGAAAAAATAAGGAAATTCCTTAAATAATTTCTGAAAAATATTAATATTTTCAGAAATAAGGGAAAAATCCAGAAAATTAGGATAGATCCCAGAAATTAAGGGAAAAATCCAGAGAATTAGGGAAAATTCCAGAAAATTAGGGAAAAATTCCTGGAAATTAAGATAATTTCTGAATAAAAGGAAGATTCGTTGTAAATGTGTAGGTCGCTCCACACTTTACGCAAAAATGAAACCCTGTAAGGGAACGAATAGATTTAACTTCTGCGAAACCTAATCAATGTTTCCCAAAAGTTGGGGGGCAAATGATAGGGATAAATAAGTCCTGATTTTATAATTAATGGGCTGTTAAGCCCAATAATAAGATGTATAATATTCAGACCAGAAAGGTTAAGCCTGACGGACCAGATCAGGCCTGGTGGAATAAAAAAAGGCCCAAAAAGCCCTGATTATTAATTAATTTCGTAATTAATTAATAAGGGAGAAATCAGATGTTGAAAAGAGTCCCGATGAGGATATAAGTCCTTAGAGATTAGCCTCAAGGGGACCTAAAAGGATAAGGAATCAGCTTCCTACTTCCTAGGACTCCTAAGTCTATCCTAATTCAGAGGCTTATCCACCAAGTCTCCTATACCAAGTCCAATTCAAGGACTCCCACATCTATATAAGGGGTCTCACCCCCACCAATCAGAACTACGTTTTTTGACTTGATCCTTGGCAATCAGCAAGGTACGTAGGCATCTTGTTAAGGCAGATTGAGTCACGAAACACAAGAGCAGTCAAATCGAGCCTCGAAGCTCACGTTCCTTAGTATTAAATACAGCAATTATATATATTAGTTTTTAATCCATAACAGTACCCGAGTGACTTAAGCGAATCAGTGAGCGCAAAACAAGCGTTAGAGTCTAAGTTAGTTAAAGTATAGATTTACAAGTGACTTTGGTTTAATTCCAACTTACTTGTTGTTTATAGGTTACCAGACTCGTCCCGAGCCATTCGTAACCCCCAGTCGCTCAGGCAAGTTTTCTACCTGATATACTGTTGTTGTGATGTAAATATATGTATATGCATTATCTTGTGATATTGCATGATTGTTATTAGCAAGTTTTGCGATATATTGGAGCATGCTAATATGGTATATATGCATGTCTGTTTCGTAATCTGGTTATCTATCTGTTGATTTCAATGCTTATAGTTGCATAATACCTATGCTAGAAATAAGCAAGTAGTTGCGTATACCCTTAGTATAGGGGATAAAAGGTGAACATATTTCTAAACCGGGAGTCGATGTTCCCGAGTATATTATATATATATATTTATTTATATATATATATATGGATATAGTTTTTAAAACTATGGATCGAATAAGGTTTATTCGATACCTTTATTTTATTATTTGAATAATATTTGAATATTCATTCGAGGACTTATGACTCCTTTTATATTATTTATTGAATAATATTTGAATATTCATTCGAGGGCTTATGACTCAGTTTATATTATTTATTGAATATTATTTGAATATTCATTTGAGGATCTATGACTCCGATTATGTGCTGTAATATATTCTTTATTTTATTAAAGAGTAAGGTGTTAATAATCAAACTTATTTTCGATTATTCAAATAAAGATAATACTTTCATATAAGTATATCTTTGGTTATTTAATGTTTATTTCAAGTATAAGTTTTAATACTTCTACTTCAATTATTTTTATATAGATTATTCTTTATGGGAATATTATTTAAAATAATAATATTCAGTCATTTTCTAAATATTCTGGGGACTGATTTACTTCATTAAATCAGCCTTACTCCAAACACTCTTTAAAGTGTTTTCGAGTCTTCAAAATGATTTTTAAAAGTCAGAGCGAATCCCAAAACTCATTTTTTATATTTAAGATCTTCCTTTTTAAAGGGGATTTAAATACTCGCTCAAAACCTGGGGAATCCGGCTCTGTGGTATATTTTATATTCGCAACGAGGTTGCAGATTTGGTAAATGAATTGATTACTTGCCCAACGTTCGGGAAGTAAGCCCATCTCATTGAGTCGGCATAAGCGACAGGCCGGGGTACGGTCTATTATTGTGTAAGTGGCTGGGTGGCAGTCCATCAACGCGTGAGGGGCCGGGGTACGGTCTAGCGCGAGGTCCTAATGCGGCCAGGGTGATGACCGGTGAGGAATTCATCCATCTACAGTAGAAAAGGTTACTTATTGGTATCTTTGCCTGATCAGCAAGATATCGGGTTTATGCCAAAATTCTTTTCCTTTCCAAAATTCATTGGATGTTTCAAACTCTGTTCATACTTTACATAACAGAGGTTCCAGGAAATGTTTAAAGAGGTATATATGTGGATATACATATATCGGGATTAAATAAAGTATCTCATAACCTTTTCATTCAATAATATTTCAAAGATTGAATCTATTCAAGTCTTAACTTGTGGTCTCATCTATGGGATGTTTTCTTAAAACTGATTATAACTTGAACGGTGGTAGTTCAAGTAGTATTTGGGAAAGATATAAGTATATTGGGGTATTTGGTAACCTCATCTTTTAAACTTATATCTAATTAATAATTGTCTTATGCAAGACAAAGATTCTCAGAAAAACGTTGAGACAAGGTTAGATATATGAGATCACCTTGCAACGATATTTTTTTTATATACAGTTATACACTGGGACTTTGTGTATATTATGCATGGAAGAGGACTTCCAATATTTTGAAAAGTATATATGTATATATATATATATACAGAATATTTTGCGACTTCATCGCATTAAGTTATCAACTTGGTTCATTTCTTTTAACCAAGACTTTCATGAGTATTATGAGTAGACTCATATATTGTTAATCATTATACATATTATTTTGGTGGGCTTGCTGCTCACCCTTGCTTTCTTCTTTCATCACACAACATCAGATAGATAAGATGAACAGGACCAAGCTCCCAATTCGCGAGCGGATAGGAAACGTTCTGCAGCTTCCTATAGGCATTGAAGTCGCTGTAGTTAAGGTGGGAACTACCAATAGACTAGGCTTCAACTTTTGATGTACCAGATTTATGTATACTTATGAATTGTAATAATGGCAAAGAAAATGTAAATTTATTCAGAAAACCTTTTAAGGTGTATTGGCAGATAATTGTGGAATAAAACGAGTTGTGATTATTTTTGGATGTTCATCTCTGAGACTATAACGTGTGGTGTGTGTGTTTATTGTGGGGTCACAGTACAGAGTAGTTGATTAATTATTAAGATTGGGTGTTATTAAGGGAAATGGAACTCGTGACAACCCGGATCCCCGACCCCGGATCTGGGGGTGTTACAATGCAAGTCCCTTTAAACTATATTAGAGTAATTTTGCACCTTATAAGACTCACTTTCAACCATATATTGGTACAATTAACATGTTAACATCATAAACATCTAATTTGACATCCTTTAACCACCTCTTGGTACCACTTTCATACGAGTCAATTTTGGTCTTCATTTTGGCTCTAATCAACCATGTAAGTCACTTTAAACCATATTAGAGTAATTTTGCACCTTATAAGACTCACTTTCAACCATATATTGGTAGAATTAACATGTTAACATCATAAACATCCAATTTGACATCCTTTAACCATCTCTTGGTACCACTTTTATACAAGTCAATTTTGGTCCACATTTTGGCTCTAATCTACCATGTAAGTCCCTTTAAACCATATTAGAGTAATTTTGCACTTTATAAGACTAACTTGCCACCATATATTGGTAGAATTAACATGTTAACATCATAAACATCCAATTTCACATCCTTTAACCATTTCTTGGTACCACTTTTATACAAGTCAATTTTGGTCCACATTTTGGCTCTAATCAACCATGTAAGTCACTTTAAACCATATTAGAGTAATTTTGCACCTTATAAGACTAACTTGCCACCATATATTGGTAGAATTAAATTGTTAACATCATAAACATCCAATTTGACATCCTTTAACCATCTCTTGGTACCACTTTCATACGGGTCAATTTTAGTCCACATTTTGGCTCTAATCTACCATGTAAGTCACTTTAAACCATATTAGAGTAATTTTGCACCTTATAAGACTAACTTGCCACCATATATTGGTAGAATTAACATGTTAACATCATAAACATCCAATTTGACATCCTTTAACCATCTCTTGGTACCACTTTTGTACAAATCAATTTTGGTCCATATTTTGGCTTTAATCTACCATTCAAGTCCCTTTAAACCATATTAGAGTAATTTTGCACCTTATAAGACTCACTTTCAACCATATATTGGTACAATTAACATGTTAACATCATAAACATCTAATTTGACATCCTTTAACCACCTCTTGGTACCACTTTCATACGAGTCAATTTTGGTCTACATTTTGGCTCTAATCAACCATGTAAGTCACTTTAAACCATATTAGAGTAATTTTGCACCTTATAAGACTCACTTTCAACCATATATTGGTAGAATTAACATGTTAACATCATAAACATCCAATTTGACATCCTTTAACCATCTCTTGGTACCACTTTTATACAAGTCAATTTTGGTCCACATTTTGGCTCTAATCTACCATGTAAGTCCCTTTAAACCATATTAGAGTAATTTTGCACCTTATAAGACTCACTTTCAACCATATATTGGTACAATTAACATGTTAACATCACAAACATCTAATTTGACATCCTTTAACCACCTCTTCGTACCACTTTCATACGGGTCAATTTTAGTCCACATTTTGGCTCTAATCTACCATGTAAATCACTTTAAACCATATTAGAGTAATTTTGCACCTTATAAGACTCACTTTCAACCATATATTGGTAAAATTAACATGTTAACATCATAAACATCCGATTTGACATCCTTTAACCATCTCTTGGTTCCACTTTCATACGGGTCAATTTTAGTCCAAATTTTGGCTCTAATCTACCATGTAAGTCACTTTAAACCATATTAGAGTATTTTTGCACTTTATAAGACTAAATTGCCACCATATATTGGTAGAATTAACATGTTAACATCATAAACATCCAATTTGACATCCTTTAACCATCTCTTGGTACCACTTTTATACAAGTCAATTTTGGTCCATATTTTGGCTCTAATCTACCATGCAAGTCCCTTTAAACCATATTAGAGTAATTTTGCACCTTATAAGACTCACTTTCAACCATATATTGGTACAATTAACATGTTAACATCATAAACATCTAATTTGACATCCTTTAACCACCTCTTGGTACCACTTTCATACGAGTCAATTTTGGTCTACATTTTTGCTCTAATCAACCATGTAAGTCACTTTAAACCATATTAGAGTAATTTTGCACCTTATAAGACTCACTTTCAACCATATATTGGTAGAATTAACATGTTAACATCATAAACATCCAATTTGACATCCTTTAACCATCTCTTGGTACCACTTTTATACTGGTCAATTTTAGTCCACATTTTGGCTCTAATCAACCATGTAAGTCACTTTAAACCATATTAGAGTAATTTTGCACCTTATAAGACTCACTTCCAACTATATATTGGTAGAATTAACATATTAACATCATAAACATCCAATTTGACATCCTTTAACCATCTCTTGGTACCACTTTTATACAAGTCAATTTTGGTCCACATTTTGGCTCTAATCTACCATGTAAGTCCCTTTAAACCATATTAGAGTAATTTTGCACCTTATAAGACTAACTTGCCACCATATATTGG
Source organism: Apium graveolens (assembly GCF_009905375.1). Lineage (NCBI taxonomy): Eukaryota > Viridiplantae > Streptophyta > Magnoliopsida > Apiales > Apiaceae > Apium > Apium graveolens. The sequence continues at coordinate 1,679 of NW_027420787.1, read as the reverse complement.
TAGAATTAACATGTTAACATCATAAACATCCAATTTGACATCCTTTAACCATCTCTTGGTACCACTTTTATACAAGTCAATTTTGGTCCATATTTTGGCTCTAATCTACCATGCAAGTCCCTTTAAACTATATTAGAGTAATTTTGCACCTTATAAGACTCACTTTCAACCATATATTGGTACAATTAACATGTTAACATCATAAACATCTAATTTGACATCCTTTAACCACCTCTTGGTACCACTTTCATACGAGTCAATTTTGGTCTACATTTTGGCTCTAATCAACCATGTAAGTCACTTTAAACCATATTAGAGTAATTTTGCACCTTATAAGACTCACTTTCAACTATATATTGGTAGAATTAACATGTTAACATCATAAACATCCAATTTGACATCCTTTAACCATCTCTTGGTACCACTTTTATACAAGTCAATTTTGGTCCACATTTTGGCTCTAATCTACCATGTAAGTCCCTTTTTAAACCATATTAGAGTAATTTTGCACCTTATAAGACTAACTTGCCACCATATATTGGTAGAATTAACATGTTAACATCATAAACATCCAATTTGACATCCTTTAACCATTCTTGGTACCACTTTTATACAAGTCAATTTTGGTCCACATTTTGGCTCTATCAACCATGTAAGTCACTTTAAACCATATTAGAGTAATTTGCACCTTATAAGGACTCACTTTCAACCATATATTGGTAGAATTAACATGTTAACATCATAAACATCCAATTTGACATCCTTTAACCATCTCTTGGTACCACTTTTCATACGAGTCAATTTTGGTCCACATTTTGGCTCTAATCTACCATGTAAGTCACTTTAAACCATATTAGAGTAATTTTGCACCTTATAAGACTCACTTTCAACCATATATTGGTAGAATTAACATGTTAACATCATAAACATCCAATTTGACATCCTTTAACCATCTCTTGGTACCACTTTTATACAAGTCAATTTTGGTCCACATTTTGGCTCTAATCTACCATGTAAGTCCCTTTAAACCATATTAGAGTAATTTTGCACCTTATAAGACTCACTTTCAACCATATATTGGTAGAATTAACATGTTAACATCATAAACATCCACTTTGACATCCTTTAACCATCTCTTGGTACCACTTTTATAACGGTCCAATTTTGGTCCACATTTTGGCTCTAATCTACCATGTAAGTCACTTTTAAACCATATTAGAGTAATTTTGCACTTATAAGACTCACTTTCAACCATATATTGAGTAGAATTAACATGTTAACATCATAACATCCAATTTGACATCCTTTAACCATCTCTTGGTACCACCTTTCATACGGGTCAATTTTGGTCCACATTTGGCTCTAATCTACCATGTAAGTCACTTTAAACCATATTAGAGTAATTTTGCACCTTATAAGACTACTTTCTACCATATATTGGTAGAATTAACATGTTAACATCATAAACATCCAATTTGACATCCTTTAACCATCTCTTGGTACCACTTTTATACAAGTCAATTTTAGGTCCATATTTGGCTCTAATCTACCATGCTAAGTCCCTTTAAACCTATATTAGAGTTAATTTTGCACCTTATAAGACTCACTTTCAACCATATATTGGTACAATTAACATGTTAACATCATAAACATCTAATTTGACATCCTTTAAACCACCT
>NW_027420786.1:0-26906 GCF_009905375.1 Apium graveolens | reverse complement strand
TGTTTATGATGTTAACATGTAATTGTACCAATATATGGTTGAAAGTGAGTCTTATAAGGTGCAAATTACTCTAATATGGTTTAAAGTGACTTACATGGTTGATTTGAGCCAAAATATGGACCAAAATTGACTCGTATGAAAGTGGTACCAAGATATGGTTAAAGGATGTCAAATTGGATGTTTATGATGTTAACATGTTAATTCTACCAATATATGGTTGAAAGTGGTCTTATAAGGTGCAAAATTACTCTAATATGGTTTAAAGTGACTTATATGGTTGATTAGAGCCAAAATGTGGACCAAAATTGACTCGTATGAAAGTGGTACCAAGAGGTGGGTAAAGGATGTCAAATTAGATGTTTATGATGTTAACATGTTAATTGTACCAATATATGGTTGAAAGGGAGTCTTATAAGGTGCAAAATTACTCTAATATGGTTGAAAGGGACATACATGGTAGATTAGAGCCAAAATGTGGACCAAAATTGACTTGTATAAAAGTGGTACCAAGAGATAGTTAAAGGATGTCAAATTGGATGTTTATGATGTTAACATATTAATTCTACCAATATATGGTGCAGTTAGTCTTATAAGGTGCAAAATTATTCTAATATGGTTTAAAGTGACTTACATGGTTGATTTGAGCCAAAATATGGACCAAAATTGACTCGTATGAAAGTGGTACCAAGAGGTGGTTAAAGGATGTCAAATTAGATGTTATGATGTTAACATGTTAATTGTACCAATATATGGTTGAAAGTGAGTCTTATAAGGTGCAAAATTACTCTAATATGGTTTAAAGGGACTTACATGGTAGATTAGAGCCAAAATGTGGACCAAAATTGACTTGTATTAAAGTGGTACCAAGAGATGGTTAAAGGATGTAAAATTGGATGTTTATGACGTTAACATGTTAATTCTACCAATATATGGTGGCAAGTTAGTCTTATAAGGTGCAAAAATACTCTAATATGGTTTAAAGTGACTTACATGGTAGATTAGAGCCAAAATGTGGACCAAAATTGACTCGTATGAAAGTGGTACCAAGAGATGGTTAAAGAATGTCAAATTGGATGTTTATGATGTTAACATGTTAATTCTACCAATATATGGTTGAAAGTGAGTCTTATAAGGTGCAAAATTACTCTAATATGGTTTAAAGTGACTTACATGGTTGATTTGAGCCAAAATGTGGACCAAAATTGACTCGTATGAAAGTGGTACCAAGAGGTGGTTAAAGGATGTCAAATTAGATGTCTATGATGTTAACATGGTAATTGTACCAATATATGGTTGAAAGTGAGTCTTATAAGGTGCAAAATTACTCTAATATGGTTTAAAGGGACTTACATGGTAGATTAGAGCCAAAATGTGGACCAAAATTGACTTGTATGAAAGTGGTACCAAGAGATGGTTAAAGGATGTAAAATTGGATGTTTATAACGTTAACATGTTAATTCTACCAATATATGGTGGCAAGTTAGTCCTATAAGGTGCAAAATTACTCTAATATGGTTTAAAGTGACTTACATGGTAGATTAGAGCCTAAATGTGGACCAAAATTGACTCATATGAAAGTGGTACCAAGAGATGGTTAAAGGATGTCAAATTGGATGTTTATGATGTTAACATGTTAATTCTACCAATATATGGTTGAAAGTGAGTCTTATAAGGTGCAAAATTACTCTAATATGGTTAAAGTGACTTACATGGTTGATTAGAGCCAAAATGTGGACCAAAATTGACTCGTATGAAAGTGGTACCAAGAGGTGGTTAAAGGATGTCAAATTAGATGTTTATGATGTTAACATGTTAATTGTACCAATATATGGTTGAAAGGGAGTCTTATAAGGTGCAAAATTACTCTAATATGGTTTAAAGTGACTTACATGGTTGATTAGAGCCAAAATGTGGACCAAAATTGACTTGTATGAAAGTGGTACCAAGAGATGGTTAAAGGATGTAAAATTGGATGTTTAGGACGTTAACATGTTAATTCTACCAATATATGGTGGCAAGTTAGTCTTATAAGGTGCAAAATTACTCTAATATGGTTTAAAGTGACTTACATGGTAGATTAGAGCCAAAATGTGGACCAAAATTGACTCGTATGAAAGTGGTACCAAGAGATGGTTAAAGGATGTCAAATTGGATGTTTATGATGTTAACATGTTAATTCTGCCAATATATGGTTGAAAGTGAGTCTTATAAGGTGCAAAATTACTCTAATATGGTTTAAAGTGACTTACATGGTTGATTAGAGCCAAAATGTGGACCAAAATTTACTCGTATGAAAGTGGAACCAAGAGGTGGTTAAAGGATGTCAAATTAGATGTTTATGATGTTAACATGTTAATTGTAACAATATATGGTTGAAAGTGAGTCTTATAAGGTGCAAAATTACTCAAATATGGTTTAAAGTGACTTACATGGTTGATTTGAGCCAAAATATGGACCAAAATTGACTCGTATGAAAGTGGTACCAAGAGGTGGTTAAAGGATGTCAAATTAGATGTTTATGATGTTAACATGTTAATTGTACCAATATATGGTTGAAAGGGAGTCATATAAGGTGCAAAATTACTCTAATATGGTTTAAAGAGACTTACACGGTAGATTAGAGCCAAAATGTGGACCAAAATTGACTTGTAGAAAAGTGGTACCAAGAGATGGTTAAAGGATGTCAAATTGGATGTTTATGATGTTAACATGTTAATTCTACCAATATATGGTTGAAAGTGAGTCTTATAAGGTGCAAAATTACTCAAAATATGGTTTAAAGTGACTTACATGGTTGATTAGAGCCAAAATGTGGACCAAAATTGACTATTATGAAAGTGGTACAAAGAGATGGTTAAAGGATATCAAATTGGATGTTTATGATGTTAACATGTTAATTCTACCAAAATATGGTGGCAAGTTAGTCATATAAGGTGCAAAATTACTCTAATATGGTTTAAAGTGACTTACATGGTTGATTAGAGCCAAAATGTGGACCAAAATTGACTCGTATGAAAGTGGTACCAAGAGGTGGTTAAAGGATGTCAAATTAGATGTTTATGATGTTAACATGTTAATTGTAACAATATATGGTTGAAAGTGAGTCTTATAAGGTGCAAAATTACTCTAATATGGTTTAAAGGGACTTACATGGTAGATTAGAGCCAAAATGTGGACCAAAATTGACTTGTATAAAAGTGGTACCAAGAGATGGTTAAAGGATGTCAAATTGGATGTTTATGATGTTAACATGTTAATTCTACCAATATATGGTGGCAAGTTAGTCTTATAAGGTGCAAAATTACTCTAATACGGTTTAAAGTGACTTACATGGTAGATTATAGCCAAAATGTGGACCAAAATTGACTCGTATGAAAGTGGTACCAAGAGATGGTTAAAGGATGTCAAATTGGATGTTTATGATGTTAACATGTTAATTCTACCAATATATGGTTGAAAGTGAGTCTTATAAGGTGCAAAATTACTCTAATATGGTTTAAAGTGACTTACATGGTTGATTTGAGCCAAAATGTGGACCAAAATTGACTCGTATGAAAGTGGTACCAAGAGATGGTTAAAGGATGTCAAATTGGATGTTTATGATGTTAACATGTTAATTCTACCAATATATGGTTGAAAGTGAGTCTTATAAGGTGCAAAATTACTCTAATATGGTTTAAAGTGACTTACATGGTTGATTAGAGCCAAAATGTGGACCAAAATTGACTTGTAGAAAAGTGGTACCAAGAGATGGTTAAAGGATGTCAAATTGGATGTTTATGATGTTAAAATGTTAATTCTACCAATATATGGTTGAAAGTGAGTCTTATAAGGTGCAAAATTACTCAAATATGGTTTAAAGTGACTTACATGGTAGATTATAGCCAAAATGTGGACCAAAATTGACTCGTATGAAAGTGGTACCAAGAGATGGTTAAAGGATGTCAAATTGGATGTTTATGATGTTAACATGTTAATTCTACCAAAATATGGTGGCAAGTTAGTCATATAAGGTGCAAAATTACTCTAATATGGTTTAAAGTGACTTGCATGGCAGATTATAACCAAAATATGGACAAATATTGATTCGTATGAAAGTGGTACCAAGAGATGGTTAAAGGATGTCAAATTGGATGTTTATGATGTTAACATGTTAATTCTACCAATATATAGTTGAAAGTGAGTCTTATAAGGTGCAAAATTACTCAAATATGGTTTAAAGTGACTTACATGGTTGATTTGAGCCAAAATATGGACCAAAATTGACTCGTATGAAAGTGGTACCAAGAGGTGGTTAAAGGATGTCAAATTAGATGTTTATGATGTTAACATGTTAATTGTACCAATATATGGTTGAAAGTGAGTCTTATAAGGTGCAAAATTACTCTAATATGGTTTAAAGGGACTTACATGGTAGATTAGAGCCAAAATGTGGACCAAAATTGACTTGTATGAAAGTGGTACCAAGAGATGGTTAAAGGATGTAAAATTGGATGTTTATGACGTTAACATGTTAATTCTACCAATATATGGTGGCAAGTTAGTCTTATAAGGTGCAAAATTACTCTAATATGGTTTAAAGTGACTTACATGGTAGATTAGAGCCAAAATGTGGACCAAAATTGACTCGTATGAAAGTGGTACCAAGAGATGGTTAAAGGATGTCAAATTGGATGTTTATGATGTTAACATGTTAATTCTACCAATATATGGTTGAAAGTGAGTCTTATAAGGTGCAAAATTACTCTAATATGGTTTAAAGTGACTTACATGGTTGATTAGAGCCAAAATGTGGACCAAAATTGACTCGTATGAAAGTGGTACCAAGAGGTGGTTAAAGGATGTCAAATTAGATGTTTATGATGTTAACATGTTAATTGTAACAATAAATGGTTGAAAGTGAGTCTTATAAGGTGCAAAATTACTCTAATATGGTTTAAAGGGACTTACATGGTAGATTAGAGCCAAAATGTGGACCAAAATTGACTTGTATAAAAGTGGTACCAAGAGATGGTTAAAGGATGTCAAATTGGATGTTTATGATGTTAACATGTTAATTCTACCAATATATGGTGGCAAGTTAGTCTTATAAGGTGCAAAATTACTCTAATACGGTTTAAAGTGACTTACATGGTAGATTATAGCCAAAATGTGGACCAAAATTGACTCGTATGAAAGTGGTACCAAGAGATGGTTAAAGGATGTAAAATTGGATGTTTATGATGTTAACATGTTAATTCTACCAATATATGGTTGAAAGTGAGTCTTATAAGGTGCAAAATTACTCTAATATGGTTTAAAGTGACTTACATGGTTGATTTGAGCCAAAATGTGGACCAAAATTGACTCGTATGAAAGTGGTACCAAGAGGTGGTTAAAGGATGTCAAATTAGATGTTTATGATGTTAACATGTTAATTGTACCAATATATGGTTGAAAGTGAGTCTTATAAGGTGCAAAATTACTCTAATATGGTTTAAAGGGACTTACATTGTAACACCCCCAGATCCGGGGTCGGGGATCCGGGTCGTCACGAGTTCCATTTCCCTTAATAACACCCAATCTTAATAATTACTCAACTACTCTATACTGTGACCCCACAATAAACACACACACCACACGTTATAGTCTCAGAGATGAACATCCAAAAATAACCACAAGTCATTTTATTCCACAATTATCTGCCAATACACCTTAAAAGGTTTTCTGAATAAATTTACATTTCTTTGCCATTATTACAATTCATAAATATAAATAAATCTGGTACATCAAAAGTTGAAAGCCTAGCCTATTGGTAGTTCCTACCTCAGCTACGGCGGCATCAATGCTTCTAGAAAACTACGGAACGTCTCCTAATCGCTTGCGAATCGGGAGCTTGGTTCTGTTCATCTTTTCTATCTGTTGTTGTGTGATGAAAGAAGAAAGCAAGGGTGAGCAGCAAGCCCACCAAAATAATATGTATAATGATTAATAGTATATGAGCCTTCTCATAGTACTCATGAAAGTCTTGGTCAAAAGAAATGAACCAAGTTGATATCTTAATGCGATGAAGTCGCAAAATATTCAGTATATATACATATATACTTTTCAAAATCTTGGAAGTCCTCTTCCATACATAATATACACAGAGTTCCAGTTTATAACTGTATAAAAATATTGTTGCAAGGTGATCTCATATATCTAACCTTGTCTCAACGTTTTTTTCTGAAAATCTTTGTCATGCATAAGATAATCATTTACTAGATATAAGTTTAAAAGATGAAGTTACAAGATACTCCAATATACTTATATCTTTTCCAAATACTACTTGAACTACCACCGTTCAAGTTATAATTAGTTTCAAAAGTTCATCACGTAGATGAGACTACAAGACCAGATTTGAATAGATTAAATCTTTAAAATATCATCAAAATAAAATGAAGTTACGAGATACTTCATTTGATGCAAACATCATTTTGAAAACTTGACCCTGCCAACACTCAACAATCGCCCAGCCGTAGCCTTCCTATCGAAGTGCTCTGGGTAGTGTTGCAGAAATATCCAATTGGATGATGAACTCATTACGGGAGTTTGCCGCGCCAGGAAGACCACTTACGATGATCAGTCGTAGTAGTACAACCCCACCATTTTCTACATGTAGAGGAGAACCTGTCGGATTTACTTGTCAACCGAACACTGAACTCCTAAGGAATGGACCACCTTAGCGGAACTTCCAGGCCATTTGGGCCAATATAATAAGGCTGGGCCGGCGCTACTCGGCCACTTACGCCACTCCTAGTTCAGATGAAATCCATGACTCTGAAACGTAAAGCTCGTTTCCCCCTTTCCCCAAGTAGAAACTTGTTGATACGGCTCCACCAAGAAGTCGTACCTAGTTGGAAAGGAAAACTCACCGATATTTCCCAGGCGATGCCTGTTAATGGATTAACTTGTTCCAAGAATTTTACTTCCCGAATATTGGGTAAGTAATCAAAAACTCTTTTACCAAGACAGCAACCTTGTTGCGAATATAAAACACACCACCGAGCCGGATCCCCCAGGTTTTGAGCGAGTATTTAAATCCCCTTTTTAAAAGGAAGATCTTAAATATAAAAATAGTTTTGGGATCCGCTCTAACTTTTGAAAATCATTTTAAAGACTCGAAAACACTTTAAAGAGTGTTTGGAGTGATGCTGATTTAACAAAATAAATCAGTCCCAATATATTAGAAAATATCTGAATATTATTATTTAAATAATATTCTCATAAAGAATAATCTTTATAAAAATAATCGAAGTAGAAGTATTAAAACTTATACTTGAAATGGATATCAAATAACCAAAGATATACTTATATGAAAGTACTATCTTTATTTGAATAATCGAAAATAAGTTTGACTATTGACACCTTATTCTTTAATAAAATAAGGAATATATTTCAGTAATAAGCGGAGTCATAATACCTCGAATGAATATTATAAATAATATTCATTAAATAAAATAAAGGAGTCATACATCCTCAAATGAATATTCAAATAATATTCAATAATAAAATAAAGGAGTCATAAGTCCTCGAATGAATATTCAAAATAATATTCATTAAATAAAATAAAGTTATCGAATAAACCTTATTCGATTAATAGTTTTGAAAACTATAACCATATATTTATATAAATATATATGTATCTATATAAATATATACAAAATCTACTCGGGATCCTCGACTCCCGGTTTAGAAAATATTTCCACCTTTTGGGTCCCTATACTAAGGGTATATGCAAGTTACCGCTATCCTCTAGCATAGGTATTATCAACTGAATCAACAATTATATATGGAAAGAATATGAAACAGGCATGCATATATATACCATAGCAGCATGCTTCAATATATTGCAACATTTGCTAATATAAACATCATGCATCTATCGCAAGATAATGCATATACATATATACATCACAACAACAGTATAACGGGTAGAAAACTTGCCTGAGCGACTGGGGGTTACGAATGGCTCGGGACGAGTCTGGTAACCTATAAACAACAAGTAAGTTGGAATTAAACCAAAGTCACTTGTAAATCTATACTTTAACTAACTTAGACTCTAACGCTTGTTTTGCGCTTACTGATTCTCTTAAGTCACTCGAGTACCCTCGGCTCCACCATTTTTAATAATTTAACCTTTACGAGTTTTAAGGCGATTCCTTCGCGAGTGTCTTACCAACTGCCTAACACACTTACCATAAATGTTTCATACATTAATTAACCCTTTTTGGTCTTTAACCTATGTTTCAAAGTAAGGCGAGGGGAAAAGTTTCGTTCGCGAAACGCCGTTACTTGAAACGGTTGTTTCTCCTAAACCGTGCATCGGAATCGAACGAACTACATATCAAAACGAAGCTCGTAACATGAGCTATCTAAACATGGCAGTGGTCATAATCTAGCAGGGGGTTCTCGGGTCCTAATATTATGCACAAAAACAGTCCAAAGAAAATCGGACGTTACGACGGCTATATTTACGCGATTACCAATGTTTAAACTACTCCAATTAACCACCAACCAACTCATAACCATCAATACAACAAAACTTCACCTAAACCATACCACATCAGTCCATAATCTCCAAGATTTTCAACTCAAACAACCACAATCAAGACCTATGAACTATAATCAAGCTTCAATTACCAAAACACTTCCAAATCAAACCAAACTACTAATAATCACAATCCATGCTTCTCATTTCACAACACCAACCATTAAACTTACTAACAAATAAAGTAAAGGCTAGGGTTTGAAGTTAAAACCTTCCTTGGGAGGTGTTAAGTTGCTAGGAAGCCTTAGGGAGCCTCCTACAAGCTTGATCTTTCCAAAGAAATCAAGAACACAAAGTTAGGCTTTGAAGTTTCTAAAAGTCCGATTTAAAGAACTGTAAAAATGAGGGTCTTACCATGATTATTTGGACGAGACTTGTGAATAAGAGTTGTAGGCCATCTCAATACCTTTCCAATGAGCTATAGAACATAATATTTGAGTGAGAAATGAAGGAGATACAGCAGTTTTAGTGTTCTGGTTCTGTTTTGGCCGAGAGCATGAAGAACAATGCCTTGGTTTCTTTTTGATTTTGATGAAAAATGATTTGCTTGGCTTGGTTGGTTTGATTTTTGTGTTTGTTTTAGTAAATTACCTAGTTGCCCTTGATTTTGTGTGGTTAAAAAGCCACCACATCTCCTTCCTTCCCATGTCATGCTTGTGTCATCCTCATGATGTCATCCTCCCCTCCTTGTCCTCTTCTCATTGGTTGTGTGACATCATCCTCTCTAATCCCTTTGATTAACTTCCTAATTGTTTGCCTAATGACCGCTGATCTGTTATACGGTTCGCTTAACTTTCGTTTTCATTTATCGTTTGAAGGATCATACCCGGGATCTTATTACTTAGGTTCCCTTAACCTTTCTCAATATATTATATTCCTTTTATGATCCTCCTCTCCTATAATCCTTTAATTTAAATCATTTTTATCCTGTTACATTTTTCTCAAATCTTTCCGTATCTAGTGTATTTCCGGGAAAAATCAAAGTGTTCGGATTTGGATTCTGACGATCTTTACATACACTTATATCACATATAAAGTACTAATAAAATCTCAGAATATCCATATCAGAACCCCTACATAGTGTGGCATGAAAAGTTTTCTCATTCAGCAAAAACACTATTCATAAGGGTTTCAAAAATTTCCCAAAAATTGGGGTTATTACAGTCTCCCCTCCTTAAAAGGATTCCGTCCCGGAATCAGATAGAAAATGAATAGGGATACTCTCTTAGCATTGCACTTTCTAACTCTCGAGTAAATTTTCCCACATTGTGGTTCTACCATCAAACTCTTACTAGTTTGATAACCCTTCTCCTAAGCACTCGTTCCTTTTTACTCTATACCCTTCCTGGTTGCTCCATATAGGTTACGTCTGGTTGCATGTCTATGCGCTCATATGCCCCTATTTGTCTGGCATCCGAATTACACTTCCTTAACATTGATACGTGTAACACGTTATGAACTTGCTACAGGTTCGGGGGTAGGGCTAGCTCATATGCTAACTTCCCAAACGTCTTAATATATCCAAGGGTCCAACAAATTGTAGACTTAGCTTTCCTTTCTTTCCGAACCTCATCAATCCTTTTCAAGGGTTTCCAAGGGGATACCTATAACATTACTAGGCCCCCTATTTCATACTCTTTGTCCTTTTTGAGTCAAATCAGCATACCTCTTAAGTCCATCTTGGGTTACTACCAGCCGTCCTCTGATTAGATCTATTATATCCCTGGTCCTTTGGACTACTGCGGGTTCGAGCATCTTGCACTCTACAACTTCATCCTAACATAAGGGAGATCGACATTATCTTCCCTCAAGGATCTCATAAGGTGACACCTCGATAATGACATATGATCTATTGTCGTGATATAACTAAATCCGCGTTAAGTGATCATTCCAAATTCTTTCAAGTCTACTGCACAGACTCTCATTATAGCGTTTAGCATTAGAGCTTTTGCTTCTCAATACCCATTCTTTTCTAGTTCGTAATCGCTACAACCTTCCGTTCCTAATATTATACTAGTTATACTTTTGCTCGTTAGCGTTCTATAACCTTTTAATGACCACGACAACCTTAGTATCACGAATGTGTTTCCATTCCGCATACTACCACCACTTTATTACTCCTTTTTCAGTTGTTTCTATTTTCCAAAATTTGATCAATCAAATAGAAGTAAAGGAATTTGTTGAGAGATCACTATGATCATGAACACTTGTTATATTGCATAGTTAGTACAGAAGGTGGCCAGCCTTTAGTACTTGACAAGCAATTAAACAATAGATGGTATCCTACTAGGCTTCTATCACACAGATAGATAGTCATTCGGCAATACCTCCCCTTCTGGAAGGGTTGTTCTTCTCAGATTACATGAAATGAAAAGAAGAGAAAAGAACGAACTGAAGAGAATTGTATATATAAAAAAAAATATATACTGCCACAAAATATCTGGCTTGGAACCTACCTCTGAATTATAGAGGTTTGTCATAGGAGAATAAAACATAAACGTATTTATATCAGCATCAAGTATTATAGCATCGTATTTCCCATGCCTAAATATTTCTATTCCGTTCATCATTCTATGGACCCATGCTCTTCCTCGAGCTTATACACAATCACCTTTGAAACTCCCTCAACATCGAAAATCGAACCTGGGATCTCATTCTAGACCTCATCGTTACTAGAACCCATTTCTATACCGCAACCTTCTTCGTATAATAATACGACTCTCTATTGATAAGAAAGAATAAATATTCACTAGGTAGATACTCTATAACACCCCCAGATCCGGGGTCGGGGATCCGGGTCGTCACGAGTTCCATTTCCCTTAATAACACCCAATCTTAATAATTACTCAACTACTCTATACTGTGACCCCACAATAAACACACACACCACACGTTATAGTCTCAGAGATGAACATCCATTCCAATACAACTCTCACGGTTGTAATCAGCTCGTTACTCGCAGAATCATTGCTGCCTTACTATGGTCCACCACTGACCCACTGTCATCATTCACTTTCCATGAAATCTTAATAGCTAACCATACGGAGTCCATACATGTCGTATCAAATCCTTCTAAGGAGGTAACATAATCACCATTCATGATTCATGGAGTACACTCCTGATTCTGACATACATACATGATATGAAGCAGATAAAATTTGTAGAAGAGTTTCACTCAAAGCAACGATAGCAGGTTAATACCATTCTTAATCATATGCCTTCAATAGAAGACTTAACTCAAAGGTTTGTTTAGTCCTTTTTGAAATATGGTCCTGGCTTATCTCAAGATAGTATCTTCTGAGATAGATAGCCCGCTCATGGCGATTACACGAATTAAACCTTTACTAACTACTATTACGGCTGGGTATTGCACAGTCATCAGAAGGAATGTCAATCTTCCAAACCATAATACAACCTTCAGCTTTTAACCATCATCACTGTATCCTTTGGCACAAGCGCCTACAATTATCCTTTTACCGTTAAAGTGTCGGCCACCTCTTTGGCCTTTCCTGGTAGTAATAGTTCCTTACAGTCAATGTCATTTTAACCACCTCCAAATAAATTTTCTACCTTATTTCAATCACAGCTTATGTGAAAATGCTTTTCTTTAATATCTGATGAGTAAATAAAAAAAATATCACCATTTTTCCATAAGTTATTGCCTTAATCTTTAGAGGCTAATCACTGTCAAGACTGACTCTTAATCATACTTAGAACATCTTTTATCTTAAGTCCTAATTTCCCTGAACAATTTCGACCATTACTGGTTCGATCCATACTTTCTCGTGGTTTAACACGTGCCCCACTTGGCAACATTATAATTACGTCATATTTTCTTTATCAACATTTCTATTCTTGAGAATTTTGAATATTACCTTTCTCCTTGTAAAACCTCTAAGGTTATCCTTCAATCGTTCCTCCTGTATTCCCTAGATACAGGGCATATCAAGATACCATTTATTAATACCAGAATCATTGTCTATATAAAAATTTCTCCACTGATTCTTAAAGGTTGTTGTTACCTTAACCCTTTCCCAATCATTCTGTCAAAACTCATACTGTCCCTATTAAGGGTGAAATGCCAACCTTTATGCATTCCCCTAGGATTCATTTTAAGTTACCGATGTTCTATCCTTAATTCCACCTTTAAAAGGTACCTGCATCCTTCCATGGATAAATCAAGTCATATATCCCTGATAAGGGTGTCTTATTCAATCATTTCCACCTCGATAGTCTATACCGAATTTCACAATAGCATCCTTATTCAAGTTAAGGTCAATCCACATGGCCTCCAAAAGATAAAAATGGTTATCCGCTTTTCTTTCCTGATTTGGTAATGATCACATGGATGATCTGGAAGATATTGGTCGTGTTCAACGTGAACTTCTTCTTAATAAATCCTTATTTACTTTTGTTGTTTATCTCAACAGTCATCTCAATGTTGGGATATCTTTCATACCTGGCGTCTCCCTTCCTGGGTATCAAGCCACCGGTCTTACACTTCACATTCTTGAAGGTCACTTTCTTCATCCAATTTTCCTAATTTCTTACTTCCTTGTCTCCTCAGTCTATCCGCGTCTCAATATTTATCCTTCGAACTATCTCAAGGTTTTCCTCGAATCCTCCCAACTTAAAGGGGATAAAATATACATAACTCTTATGCCTTCAACCATCAATTTTAACTCATGGTGAATCACCCTCATCCTGACGATTACATACTCTTCTATTTCTATTTCTACGAGTCTTTAGGGTTTCCTCATACCCAACTCCCTTATCATTCCTCAAACTCTCTTGCCTTTATATTCCTTTCTCTTATCGTTATTTCATGAACCAACACAACATAAGCATTGATTTCAAACATCCCGTCATTCTGGATTCGTGTCTTCAGAACGAATCTTGATAACTTTTACAACTTAGATTCATAATTCATCATACTCGTCTGCCTTTGTTCTGGCTCTAAAGCTTTTACACTATTCCATAACCTTGGGAATTACTTTCCCGAAAACATTTGGCTGAACTTTAATCAGTTAATTATAATCTCTTGCTCCGTGCCTTCCTTGGCCTTTCACCAGCAGGTGGTCTCTCTCTTAGGAGGGTGAGTGATAAAAACAGTCTTTTGTGATTCGTCAATCATTTAGAATCTCAAATGATTCCTATATTTTCTTTAGCCAGGTTCTTGCCTCGACTAGGTCAACCTGTTCCTTGGAACTCTGAGAGCTTAACGATTTAAAGGTCATGAAAGAATTTCCTGCCGCATTGTCCCCTCAGGGTGGTGGTTGGGGATAATAGTCTAAGTTCTGTCTAGACAGGTCTATAAATTGCCATATAGGAGTACCGTCTCGGGTCTCCTTTCCTTACTCGACTTTCTGTTTCCTTAGTATGAAATGTTTCAACCTTCTCCCATAATCGGGGTTATCTTATACATTAAAAACCATGTTTTCCACTCTATTATGTTATGGGTTCTTTCTTTCTTGATGGCAACCTCCCTGACTATCACACTCTGGGTTTGCCCTAAATCCTATTCCTCAACTATGGCTCTCATCTAAGTTCTCATCCTTAAGCTCTTGAACTTTCGGAACCCAAATTCTATAGGAATACCTCATTATTCCCTTATCATCTTTCTCAGTATTAATCTCATATTTATTTGTTGGCTCTCTGCCTTCATTCATCACCTTTTTCTGGCACAATATGCTCTTTTCCAATAATTCGGTCTCTATTGCAATCTCAAACAGCTTTTCGGTACCGGCTCCGGTTACCTTCACTACTATTTCCATTTTCTCAAAATCTCTTATCAACTCTCCCAAAGACATTATCATCTTGAGTCTCTCCTTTTTACTAATGGCATCAGCCACCACATTGGCTTTCCCCGAATGATAAAGAATCTCCCACTCATAACTCTTGATTAGCTCTAACCGCCTCCTCTGGCGTATGTTGAGCTCTTTCTACGTAAAAAGGTACTAGAGCTCCTATGGTTTGTGTAAATCTTGCACTTCTCTCCATACAAGTAGTGCCTCCAATCTTTAGGGAAAAACTATTGCCACGAGCCCAAGCTCATGGGTGGGGATATCGAATTTTATATTCCCTTAATTATCTTGACGCGTACGCGATTACCTTGCTGTGCTGTATAAGAAGCACCCTAATTCCTTATGCGAAGCGTCACTATATTTCACAAAATCTCATTTTCCATCCGGCAACGCCAACATAGGGAACGTCACCAACCTTTGCTTCGGTTCTTAAAAGTTGTTCTCGCATTTCTCTGTCCATTAGAACTTCTCAGTCTTACGAGTAAGCCGCGTTAAAAGGGCTACTATCTTTACAAACTTGAACAAACCTCTGGTAGTGACCGGCCAATCCTACCTCTGGTAGTCGACCCAACCAGGGTCATCAATTTATCAGTGGTCCTTTATCCAATCTCGTCAGGATCCTCCATGGGATCCTCCTCAGCAACTATCCCTTCTAGGACAACATCCTCAACCGCTACATCCTCAATATCAACATCATCCGGTCCTGCGTTAGGACGCTCTATTGGATCCACAATCTGATCTCCAATTAGTAATAAAACATCATCGCGTTGATGTTCCTCAACTTCAGGGTTCGGAGTCCCGCTACCATATACGATAACGAACTACGCTTCTATCGCTACATTTATAAGGGTTCCCATAAGGGTTTTAACTGTCAGTACTACGTTAGGTAGTCCGACTATGAACTTGACAAGAGTTCTTATTATCTTAGTGAACTTATTATCTTAACGTCCCATCATCTCTGAGGTTTATAACGCTTAGCTCTGATACCATTTCTGTAACACCCCCAGATCCGGGGTCGGGGATCCGGGTCGTCACGAGTTCCATTTCCCTTAATAACACCCAATCTTAATAATTACTCAACTACTCTATACTGTGACCCCACAATAAACACACACACCACACGTTATAGTCTCAGAGATGAACATCCAAAAATAACCACAAGTCATTTTATTCCACAATTATCTGCCAATACACCTTAAAAGGTTTTCTGAATAAATTTACATTTCTTTGCCATTATTACAATTCATAAATATAAATAAATCTGGTACATCAAAAGTTGAAAGCCTAGCCTATTGGTAGTTCCTACCTCAGCTACGGCGGCATCAATGCTTCTAGAAAACTACGGAACGTCTCCTAATCGCTTGCGAATCGGGAGCTTGGTTCTGTTCATCTTTTCTATCTGTTGTTGTGTGATGAAAGAAGAAAGCAAGGGTGAGCAGCAAGCCCACCAAAATAATATGTATAATGATTAATAGTATATGAGCCTTCTCATAGTACTCATGAAAGTCTTGGTCAAAAGAAATGAACCAAGTTGATATCTTAATGCGATGAAGTCGCAAAATATTCAGTATATATACATATATACTTTTCAAAATCTTGGAAGTCCTCTTCCATACATAATATACACAGAGTTCCAGTTTATAACTGTATAAAAATATTGTTGCAAGGTGATCTCATATATCTAACCTTGTCTCAACGTTTTTTTCTGAAAATCTTTGTCATGCATAAGATAATCATTTACTAGATATAAGTTTAAAAGATGAAGTTACAAGATACTCCAATATACTTATATCTTTTCCAAATACTACTTGAACTACCACCGTTCAAGTTATAATTAGTTTCAAAAGTTCATCACGTAGATGAGACTACAAGACCAGATTTGAATAGATTAAATCTTTAAAATATCATCAAAATAAAATGAAGTTACGAGATACTTCATTTGATGCAAACATCATTTTGAAAACTTGACCCTGCCAACACTCAACAATCGCCCAGCCGTAGCCTTCCTATCGAAGTGCTCTGGGTAGTGTTGCAGAAATATCCAATTGGATGATGAACTCATTACGGGAGTTTGCCGCGCCAGGAAGACCACTTACGATGATCAGTCGTAGTAGTACAACCCCACCATTTTCTACATGTAGAGGAGAACCTGTCGGATTTACTTGTCAACCGAACACTGAACTCCTAAGGAATGGACCACCTTAGCGGAACTTCCAGGCCATTTGGGCCAATATAATAAGGCTGGGCCGGCGCTACTCGGCCACTTACGCCACTCCTAGTTCAGATGAAATCCATGACTCTGAAACGTAAAGCTCGTTTCCCCCTTTCCCCAAGTAGAAACTTGTTGATACGGCTCCACCAAGAAGTCGTACCTAGTTGGAAAGGAAAACTCACCGATATTTCCCAGGCGATGCCTGTTAATGGATTAACTTGTTCCAAGAATTTTACTTCC
Source organism: Apium graveolens (assembly GCF_009905375.1). Lineage (NCBI taxonomy): Eukaryota > Viridiplantae > Streptophyta > Magnoliopsida > Apiales > Apiaceae > Apium > Apium graveolens. The sequence continues at coordinate 10,081 of NW_027420786.1, read as the reverse complement.
CGAATATTGGGTAAGTAATCAAAAACTCTTTTACCAAGACAGCAACCTTGTTGCGAATATAAAACACACCACCGAGCCGGATCCCCCAGGTTTTGAGCGAGTATTTAAATCCCCTTTTTAAAAGGAAGATCTTAAATATAAAAATAGTTTTGGGATCCGCTCTAACTTTTGAAAATCATTTTAAAGACTCGAAAACACTTTAAAGAGTGTTTGGAGTGATGCTGATTTAACAAAATAAATCAGTCCCAATATATTAGAAAATATCTGAATATTATTATTTAAATAATATTCTCATAAAGAATAATCTTTATAAAAATAATCGAAGTAGAAGTATTAAAACTTATACTTGAAATGGATATCAAATAACCAAAGATATACTTATATGAAAGTACTATCTTTATTTGAATAATCGAAAATAAGTTTGACTATTGACACCTTATTCTTTAATAAAATAAGGAATATATTTCAGTAATAAGCGGAGTCATAATACCTCGAATGAATATTATAAATAATATTCATTAAATAAAATAAAGGAGTCATACATCCTCAAATGAATATTCAAATAATATTCAATAATAAAATAAAGGAGTCATAAGTCCTCGAATGAATATTCAAAATAATATTCATTAAATAAAATAAAGTTATCGAATAAACCTTATTCGATTAATAGTTTTGAAAACTATAACCATATATTTATATAAATATATATGTATCTATATAAATATATACAAAATCTACTCGGGATCCTCGACTCCCGGTTTAGAAAATATTTCCACCTTTTGGGTCCCTATACTAAGGGTATATGCAAGTTACCGCTATCCTCTAGCATAGGTATTATCAACTGAATCAACAATTATATATGGAAAGAATATGAAACAGGCATGCATATATATACCATAGCAGCATGCTTCAATATATTGCAACATTTGCTAATATAAACATCATGCATCTATCGCAAGATAATGCATATACATATATACATCACAACAACAGTATAACGGGTAGAAAACTTGCCTGAGCGACTGGGGGTTACGAATGGCTCGGGACGAGTCTGGTAACCTATAAACAACAAGTAAGTTGGAATTAAACCAAAGTCACTTGTAAATCTATACTTTAACTAACTTAGACTCTAACGCTTGTTTTGCGCTTACTGATTCTCTTAAGTCACTCGAGTACCCTCGGCTCCACCATTTTTAATAATTTAACCTTTACGAGTTTTAAGGCGATTCCTTCGCGAGTGTCTTACCAACTGCCTAACACACTTACCATAAATGTTTCATACATTAATTAACCCTTTTTGGTCTTTAACCTATGTTTCAAAGTAAGGCGAGGGGAAAAGTTTCGTTCGCGAAACGCCGTTACTTGAAACGGTTGTTTCTCCTAAACCGTGCATCGGAATCGAACGAACTACATATCAAAACGAAGCTCGTAACATGAGCTATCTAAACATGGCAGTGGTCATAATCTAGCAGGGGGTTCTCGGGTCCTAATATTATGCACAAAAACAGTCCAAAGAAAATCGGACGTTACGACGGCTATATTTACGCGATTACCAATGTTTAAACTACTCCAATTAACCACCAACCAACTCATAACCATCAATACAACAAAACTTCACCTAAACCATACCACATCAGTCCATAATCTCCAAGATTTTCAACTCAAACAACCACAATCAAGACCTATGAACTATAATCAAGCTTCAATTACCAAAACACTTCCAAATCAAACCAAACTACTAATAATCACAATCCATGCTTCTCATTTCACAACACCAACCATTAAACTTACTAACAAATAAAGTAAAGGCTAGGGTTTGAAGTTAAAACCTTCCTTGGGAGGTGTTAAGTTGCTAGGAAGCCTTAGGGAGCCTCCTACAAGCTTGATCTTTCCAAAGAAATCAAGAACACAAAGTTAGGCTTTGAAGTTTCTAAAAGTCCGATTTAAAGAACTGTAAAAATGAGGGTCTTACCATGATTATTTGGACGAGACTTGTGAATAAGAGTTGTAGGCCATCTCAATACCTTTCCAATGAGCTATAGAACATAATATTTGAGTGAGAAATGAAGGAGATACAGCAGTTTTAGTGTTCTGGTTCTGTTTTGGCCGAGAGCATGAAGAACAATGCCTTGGTTTCTTTTTGATTTTGATGAAAAATGATTTGCTTGGCTTGGTTGGTTTGATTTTTGTGTTTGTTTTAGTAAATTACCTAGTTGCCCTTGATTTTGTGTGGTTAAAAAGCCACCACATCTCCTTCCTTCCCATGTCATGCTTGTGTCATCCTCATGATGTCATCCTCCCCTCCTTGTCCTCTTCTCATTGGTTGTGTGACATCATCCTCTCTAATCCCTTTGATTAACTTCCTAATTGTTTGCCTAATGACCGCTGATCTGTTATACGGTTCGCTTAACTTTCGTTTTCATTTATCGTTTGAAGGATCATACCCGGGATCTTATTACTTAGGTTCCCTTAACCTTTCTCAATATATTATATTCCTTTTATGATCCTCCTCTCCTATAATCCTTTAATTTAAATCATTTTTATCCTGTTACCTTTTTCTCAAATCTTTCCGTATCTAGTGTATTTCCGGGAAAAATCAAAGTGTTCGGATTTGGATTCTGACGATCTTTACATACACTTATATCACATATAAAGTACTAATAAAATCTCAGAATATCCATATCAGAACCCCTACATAGTGTGGCATGAAAAGTTTTCTCATTCAGCAAAAACACTATTCATAAGGGTTTCAAAAATTTCCCAAAAATTGGGGTTATTACATACATGGTAGATTAGAGCCAAAATGTGGACCAAAATTGACTTGTATGAAAGTGGTACCAAGAGATGATAAAGGTTGTAAAATTGGATGTGTATGACGTTAACATGTTAATTCTACCAATATATGGTGGCAAGTTAGTTTTATAAGGTGCAAAAATACTCTAATATGGTTTAAAGTGACTTACATGGTAGATTAGAGCCAAAATGTGGACCAAAATTGACTCGTATGAAAGTGGTACCAAGATATGGTTAAAGGATGTCAAATTGGATGTTTATGATGTTAACATGTTAATTCTACCAATATATGGTTGAAAGTGAGTCTTATAAGGTGCAAAATTACTCTAATATGGTTTAAAGTGACTTATATGGTTGATTAGAGCCAAAATGTGGACCAAAATTGACTCGTATGAAAGTGGTACCAAGAGGTGGGTAAAGGATGTCAAATTAGATGTTTATGATGTTAACATGTTAATTGTAACAATATATGGTTGAAAGGGAGTCTTATAAGGTGCAAAATTACTCTAATATGGTTGAAAGGGACTTACATGGTAGATTAGAGCCAAAATGTGGACCAAAATTGACTTGTATAAAAGTGGTACCAAGAGATGGTTAAAGGATGTCAAATTGGATGTTTATGATGTTAACATGTTAATTCTACCAATATATGGTGGCAAGTTAGTCTTATAAGGTGCAAAATTACTCTAATATGGTTTAAAGTGACTTACATGGTTGATTTGAGCTAAAATATGGACCAAAATTGACTCGTATGAAAGTGGTACCAAGAGGTGGTTAAAGGATGTCAAATTAGATGTATATGATGTTAACATGTTAATTGTAACAATATATGGTTGAAAGTGAGTCTTATAAGGTGCAAAATTACTCTAATATGGTTTAAAGGGACTTACATGGTAGATTAGAGCCAAAATGTGGACCAAAATTGACTTGTATGAAAGTGGTACCAAGAGATGGTTAAAGGATGTAAAATTGGATGTTTAGGACGTTAACATGTTAATTCTACCAATATATGGTGGCAAGTTAGTCTTATAAGGTGCAAAATTACTCTAATATGGTTTAAAGTGACTTACATGGTAGATTAGAGCCAAAATGTGGACCAAAATTGACTCGTATGAAAGTGGTACCAAGAGATGGTTAAAGGATGTCAAATTGGATGTTTATGATGTTAACATGTTAATTCTGCCAATATATGGTTGAAAGTGAGTCTTATAAGGTGCAAAATTACTCTAATATGGTTTAAAGTGACTTACATGGTTGATTAGAGCCAAAATGTGGACCAAAATTTACTCGTATGAAAGTGGAACCAAGAGGTGGTTAAAGGATGTCAAATTAGATGTTTATGATGTTAACATGTTAATTGTAACAATATATGGTTGAAAGTGAGTCTTATAAGGTGCAAAATTACTCAAATATGGTTTAAAGTGACTTACATGGTTGATTTGAGCCAAAATATGGACCAAAATTGACTCGTATGAAAGTGGTACCAAGAGGTGGTTAAAGGATGTCAAATTAGATGTTTATGATGTTAACATGTTAATTGTACCAATATATGGTTGAAAGGGAGTCATATAAGGTGCAAAATTACTCTAATATGGTTTAAAGAGACTTACACGGTAGATTAGAGCCAAAATGTGGACCAAAATTGACTTGTAGAAAAGTGGTACCAAGAGATGGTTAAAGGATGTCAAATTGGATGTTTATGATGTTAACATGTTAATTCTACCAATATATGGTTGAAAGTGAGTCTTATAAGGTGCAAAATTACTCAAATATGGTTTAAAGTGACTTACATGGTTGATTAGAGCCAAAATGTGGACCAAAATTGACTATTATGAAAGTGGTACAAAGAGATGGTTAAAGGATATCAAATTGGATGTTTATGATGTTAACATGTTAATTCTACCAAAATATGGTGGCAAGTTAGTCATATAAGGTGCAAAATTACTCTAATATGGTTTAAAGTGACTTACATGGTTGATTAGAGCCAAAATGTGGACCAAAATTGACTCGTATGAAAGTGGTACCAAGAGGTGGTTAAAGGATGTCAAATTAGATGTTTATGATGTTAACATGTTAATTGTAACAATATATGGTTGAAAGTGAGTCTTATAAGGTGCAAAATTACTCTAATATGGTTTAAAGGGACTTACATGGTAGATTAGAGCCAAAATGTGGACCAAAATTGACTTGTATAAAAGTGGTACCAAGAGATGGTTAAAGGATGTCAAATTGGATGTTTATGATGTTAACATGTTAATTCTACCAATATATGGTGGCAAGTGAGTCTTATAAGGTGCAAAATTACTCTAATATCGGTTTAAAGTGACTTACATGGTAGATTAGAGCCAAAATGTGGACCAAAATTGACTCGTATGAAAAGTGGTACCAAGAGATGGTTAAAGGATGTCAAATTGGATGTTTATGATGTTAACATGTTAATTCTACCAATATATGGTTGAAAGTGAGTCTTATAAGGTGCAAAATTACTCTAATATGGTTTAAAGTGACTTACATGGTTGATTTGAGCCAAAATGTGGACCAAAATTGACTCGTATGAAAGTGGTACCAAGAGATGGTTAAAGGATGTCAAATTGGATGTTTATGATGTTAACATGTTAATTCTACCAATATATGGTTGAAAGTGAGTCTTATAAGGTGCAAAATTACTCTAATATGGTTTAAAGTGACTTACATGGTTGATTAGAGCCAAAATGTGGACCAAAATTGACTTGTAGAAAAGTGGTACCAAGAGATGGTTAAAGGATGTCAAATTGGATGTTTATGATGTTAAAATGTTAATTCTACCAATATATGGTTGAAAGTGAGTCTTATAAGGTGCAAAATTACTCAAAATATGGTTTAAAGTGACTTACATGGTAGATTATAGCCAAAATGTGGACCAAAATTGACTCGTATGAAAGTGGTACCAAGAGATGGTTAAAGGATGTCAAATTGGATGTTTATGATGTTAACATGTTAATTCTACCAATATATGGTGGCAAGTGAGTCATATAAGGTGCAAAATTACTCTAATATGGTTTAAAGTGACTTGCATGGCAGATTATAGCCAAAATAGTGGACCAAATATTGACTTCGTATGAAAGTGGTACCAAGAGATGGTTAAAGGATGTCAAATTGGATGTTTATGATGTTAACATGTTATTCTACCAATAATATGGTGGAAAGTTAGTCTTATAAGGTGCAAAATTACTCTAATATGGTTTAAAGTGACTTACATGGTAGATTAGAGCCAAAATATGGACCAAATTGACTCGTATGAAAGTGGTACCAAGAGGTGGTTTAAGGATGTCAAATTAGATGTTTATGATGTTAACATGTTAATTGTACCAATATATGGTTGAAAGTGAGTCTTATAAGGTGCAAAATTACTCTAATATGGTTTAAAGGGACTTACATGGTAGATTAGAGCCAAAATGTGGACCAAAATTGACTTGTATGAAAGTGGTACCAAGAGATGGTTAAAGGATGTCAAATTGGATGTTTATGACGTTAACATGTTAATTCTACCAATATATGGTGGCAAGTTAGTCTTATAAGGTGCAAAATTACTCTAATATGGTTTAAAGTGACTTACATGGTAGATTAGAGCCAAATGTGGACTAAAATTGACTCGTATGAAAGTGGTACCAAGAGATGGTTAAAGGATGTCAAATTGGATGTTTATGATGTTAACATGTTAATTCTACCAATATATGGTTGAAAGTGAGTCTTATAAGGTGCAAAATTACTCTAATATGGTTTAAAGTGACTTACATGGTTGATTTGAGCCAAAATGTGGACCAAAATTGACTCGTATGAAAGTGGTACCAAGAGGTGGTTAAAGGATGTCAAATTAGATGTTTATGATTTTAACATGTTAATTGTAACAATATAAGGTTGAAAGTGAGTCTTATAAGGTGCAAAATTACTCTAATATGGTTTAAAGGGACTTACATGGTAGATTAGAGCCAAAATGTGGACCAAAATTGACTTGTATGAAAAGTGGTACCAAGAGATGGTTAAAGGATGTCAAATTGGATGTTTATGATGTTAACATGTTAATTCTACCAATATATGGTGGCAAGTTAGTCTTATAAGGTGCAAAATTACTCTAATATGGTTTAAAGTGACTTACATGGTAGATTAGAGCCAAAATGTGGACCAAAATTGACTCGTATGAAAGTGGTACCAAGAGATGGTTAAAGGATGTAAATTGGATGTTTATGATGTTAACATGTTAATTCTACCAATATATGGTTGAAAGTGAGTCTTATAAGGTGCAAAATTACTCTAATATGGTTTAAAGTGACTTACATGGTAGATTAGAGCCAAAATGTGGACCAAAATTGACTCGTATGAAAGTGGTACCAAGAGATGGTTAAAGGATGTCAAATTAGATGTTTATGATGTTAACATGTTAATGTACCAATATATGGTTGAAAGTGAGTCTTATAAGGTGCAAAATTACTCTAATATGGTTTAAAGTGACTTACATGGTAGATTAGAGCCAAAATGTGGACCAAAATTGACTTGTATGAAAGTGGTACCAAGAGATGGTTATAAGGATGTCAAATTGGATGTTTATGATGTTAACATGTTAATTCTACCAATATATGGTGGCAAGTTAGTCTTATAAGGTGCAAAATTACTCTAATATGGTTTAAAGTGACTTACATGGTAGATTAGAGCCAAAATGATGGACCAAAATTGACTCGTATGAAAGTGGTACCAAGAGTGGTTAAAGGATGTCAAATTGGATGTTATGATGTTAACATGTTAATTCTACCAATATATGGTTGAAAGTGAGTCTTATAAGGTGCAAAATTACTCTAATATGGTTTAAAGTGACTTATGGTAGATTAGAGCCAAAATGTGGACCAAAATTGACTCGTATGAAAGTGGTACCAAGAGATGGTTAAAGGATGTCAAATTATGTTTATGATGTTAACATGTTAATTCTACCAATATATGGTTGAAAGTGAGTCTTATAAGGTGCAAAATTACTCTAATATGGTTTAAAGTGACTTACATGGTAGATTAGAGCCAAAATGTGGACCAAAATTGACTCGTATGAAAGTGGTACCAAGAGATGGTTAAAGGATGTCAAATTGGATGTTTATGATGTTAACATGTTAATTCTACCAATATATGGTGAAAGTGAGTCTTATAAGGTGCAAAATTACTCTAATATGGTTTAAAGTGACTTACATGGTAGATTAGAGCCAAAATGGGACCAAAATTGACTCGTATGAAAGTGGTACCAAGAGATGGTTAAAGGATGTCAAATTAGATGTTATGATGTTAACATGTAATTGTACAATATATGGTTGAAAGTGAGTCTTATAAGGTGCAAAATTACTCTAATATGGTTTAAAGGGACTTACATGGTAGATTAGAGCCAAAATGTGGACCAAAATTGACTTGTATGAAAGTGGTACCAAGAGATGGTTAAAGGATGTCAAATTGGATGTTTATGACGTTAACATGTTAATTCTACCAATATATGGTTGCAAGTGAGTCTATAAGGTGCAAAATTACTCTAATATGGTTTAAAGTGACTTACATGGTAGATTAGAGCCAAAATGTGGACCAAAATTGACTCGTATGAAAGTGGTACCAAGAGATGGTTAAAGGATGTCAAATTGGATGTTTATGATGTTAACATGTTAATTTCTGACCAATATATGGTTGAAAGTGAGTCTTATAAGGTGCAAAATTACTCTAATATGGTTTAAAGTGACTTACTATGGTTGATTAGAGCCAAAATGTGGACCAAAATTGACTCGTATGAAAGTGGTACCAAGAAGATGGTTAAAGGATGTCAATTGGAATGTTATGATGTTAACATGTTAATTCTACCAATATATGGTGGAAAGTTAGTATTATAAGGTGCAAAATTACCTCTAATATGGTTTAAAGTGACTTACATGGTAGATTAGAGCCAAAATGTGGACCAAAATGACTCGTATGAAAGTGGTACCAAGAGATGGTTAAAGGATGTCAAATTAGGATGTTTATGATGTTAACATGTTATTCTACCAAATATATGGTTGAAAGTGAGTCTTATAAGGTGCAAAATTACTCTAATATGGTTTAAAGGGACTTACATCCGGTTGATTAGAGCCAAAATGTGGACCAAAATTGACTTCGTATGAAAGTGGGTACCAAGAGATGGTTAAAGGATGTCAAATTAGGATGTTTATGATGTTAACATGTTAATTCTACCAATATATGGTTGAAAGTGAGTCTTATAAGGTGCAAAATTACTCTAATATGGTTTAAAGGGACTTACATGGTAGATTAGAGCCAAATGTGGACCAAAATTGACTGTATGAAAGTGGTACCAAGAGATGGTTAAAGGATGTCAAATTGGATGTTTATGATGTTAACATGTTAATTCTACCAATATATGGTGGCAAGTGAGTCTTATAAGGTGCAAAATTACTCTAATATGGTTTAAAGTGACTTACATGGTAGATTAGAGCCAAATGTGGACCAAAATTGACTTCGTATGAAAGTGGTACCAGAGATGGTTAAAGGATGTCAAATTGGATGTTTATGATGTTAACATGTTAATTCTAACAATATATGGTTGAAAGTGAGTCTTATAAGGTGCAAAATTACTCTAATATGGTTTAAAGTGACTTACATGGTTGATTAGAGCCAAAATGTGGACCAAAATTGACTCGTATGAAAGTGGTACCAAGAGGTGGTTAAAGGATGTCAAATTAGATGTTTATGATGTTAACATGTTAATGTAACCAATATATGGTTGAAAGTGAGTCTATAAGGTGCAAAAATTACTCTAATATGGTTTAAAGGGACCTTACTGGTAGATTAGAGCCAAAATGGGACCAAATTGACTGTTATGAAAAGTGGTACCAAGAGATGGTTAAAGGATGTCAAATTGGATGTTTATGATGTTAACATGTTAATTCTACCAATATAATGGTGGCAAGTGAGTCTTATAAGGTGCAAAATTACTCTAATATGGTTTAAAGTGACTTACATGTAGATTAGAGCCAAAATGTGGACCAAAATTGACTGTATGAAAGTGGTACCAAGAGATGGTTAAAGGATGTCAATTGGATGTTTATGATGTTAACATGTTAATTCTACCAATATATGGTTTGAAAGTGAGTCTTATAAGGTGCAAAATTACTCGAATATGGTTTAAAGTGACTTACATGGTAGATTAGAGCCAAAATGTGGACCAAAATTGACTCGTATGAAAGTGGTACCAAGATGGTTAAAGGATGTCAAATTAGATGTTTATGATGTTCATGTA
>NW_027420785.1:0-3500 GCF_009905375.1 Apium graveolens | reverse complement strand
CACAACACAACAAGCTACAATATCATCCTACTAATCAAATCATCTTATAATATATAGGAATCTAGGGTTTGGAGATGGTATACCTTCCTTGAGTGGTGGGAGGAGCTAGGAAGCCTTAAGAAGCTTTGAGAAGTCTTAAGAATGCTTGGATCTTCAAGAAAACAAGAAAAACTTCAAGTTAAAAACTTGAAAACACTATTCATAGTCTTCTTCTTTGATTAAATGAAGAAGATTGAGAAGGAATTATGGCTTAAACTCATGATATAGCCCTAACTAAGCATGAAGATGATTAGGGAATTAACTCACCAATTTAGGAGGCTTGGATCTTGAGTTTTTGAATTCTTGCCCATTTGCAATAGTAAAAAGCCGAGAGCATGATGAACCATGCCTTGGTTTCTTTTTGATTTTGATGAAAATGATTTTGCTTGGCTTGGTTGGCTTGTTTTTGTGTTTGATTTAGTTAATTACCTTGTTGCCCTTGAATTTGTGTGGTTAAAAAGCCACCACACCTCCTTCCTTCCCATGTCATGCTTGTGTCACCTTGCACATGTCATAATGCTCCCACTTGTCCACACCTTGTGGTTTGATGATGTCACAATCCCTGGCTTCTTGTACAAGCTTGTCTCTTGGTCACTTATTTGTTTTACGGTTCGCTTATCTTTCGTTCTCGTTTATCGTTTGAGGGATCATACCCGGGATCTTATTACTTAGGTTCCCTTAACCTTTCTCAATATATTGTATTCCTTCTATGATCCTCTCTTATAATCCTTTAATTTAAATCCTTTTTATCCTGTTACCTTATACTCAATTCTCTCCGTATCTTGTGGATTTCCGGGAAAAATCAAAGTGTTCGGAATTGGATTCTGACGATCTTTACATACACTTATATACCACATAGAGTACTAATATCCCATAAGATCAATAACAGAACCCCTACATAGCGTGGCATGAAAAGTTTTCTCGTTCAGCAAAAACACTATTCATAAGGGTTTCAAAATTTCTCAAAATTGGGGTTATTACAGTCTCCCCTCCTTAAAAGGATTCCGTCCCGGAATCAGATAGAAAACAAATGGGGATACTTCTTAGCATTACACTTTCTAACTCTCGAGTCAATTTTCCCACATTGTGGTTCTACCACCAAACTCTGCCTAGTTTGATAATCCTTCTCCTAAGCACTTGTTCCTTTTCACTCTATAACCCTTCCTGGTTGCTCCATATAGGTTACGTCGGGTTGCATATCTATGCGCTCATATGCCTCTATTTATCTGGCATCTGAATTACACTTCCTTAACATTGATACGTGAAACACGTTACGACCTGCTACATGTTCGGGGTTAGGGCTAGCTCATATGCTAACTTCCCAAACGTCTTAATATATCCAAGGGTCCAACAAATTGTAGACTTAGCTTTCCTTTCTTTCCGAACCTCATCAATCCTTTCCAAGGGATACCTATAACATTACTAGGTCCCCTATTTCATACTCTTTATCCTTTCGTGTCAAATCAACATACTTATCATGTCCATCTTGGGCTACTACCAGCCGTCCTCTGATTAGATCTATCATATCCTTGGTCCTTTGGACTACTGCGGGTCCGAGCATCTTGCGCTCTACAACTTCATCCTAACATAAGGGAGATCGACATTGTCTTCCCTCAAGGATCTCATAAGGCGACATCTCGATAATGACATATGATCTATTGTCGTAAGATAAACTCAATCCGCGTTAAGTGATCATTCCAAATTCTTTCAAGTCTATTGCACAGACTCTCATTATAGCTTTAGCATTAGAGCTTTTGCTTCTCAATACCCATTCTTTTCCAGTTCGTAATCGCTACACCTTCCGTTCCTAATATTATACTGTTATACTTTTGCTCGTTAGCGTTCTATAACCTTTTAATAACCACGTCAACCTTAGTATCACGAATGTGTTTCCATTCCGCATACTACCACTTTATTACTCCTTTTTCAGTTGTTTCTATTTTCCAAAATTTGATCAATCAAATAGAAGTAAAGGAATTTGTTGAGAGATCACTATGATCATGAACACTTGTTATATCGCATAGTTAGTACAGAAGGTGGCCAGCCTTTAGTACTTGACAAGCAATTAAACAATAGATGGTATCCTACTAGGCTTCTATCACACAGATAGATAGTCATTCGGCAATACCTCCCCTTCTGGAAGGGTTGTTCTTCTCAGCTTACATGAAATGAAAAGAAGAGAAAAGAACGAACTGAAGAGAATTGTATATATAAAAAAATATACTGCCACAAAATATCTGGCTTGGAACCTACCTCTGAACTATAGAGGTTTGTCATAGGAGAACAATAAACGTATTTATATCAGCATCAAGTATTATAGCATCGTATTTCCCATGCCTAAATATTTCTATCCGTCCATCATTCTATGGACCCATGCTCTTCCTCGAGCTTATACACAATCACCTTTGAAACTCCCTCGATATCGAAAATCGAATCTGGGATCTCATTCTAGACCTCATCGTTACTAGAATCCATTTCTATACTGCAACCTTCTCGTATTAATACGACTCTTTATCGATAAGAAGAATATATCATAGGTAGATACTCTACTTAATTAGTCTATCAATTATACACCACCACGACCCTTAGTGGTACTCTCTCAACATCCATTCCAATACAACTCTCACGGTTGTAAGTAATCAGCTCATTACTCTCAGAATCATTCTGCATTACTATGGCCCACCGTGACCTACTGTAGTCATTTTTTTCCATGAAGTTTTAATAGCTAACCATACGGAGTCCATTCATATCATCGAATCTTCTAAGGAGGTAACATATCACCGTTCTTGATTCATGAAGAACACTCCTGATCCTGACGTACATTCATGACGTGAAGCAGATAAAATTGCAGAAGAGTTTCAATCAAAGCAACGATAGCAGGTTAATACCATTCTTAATCATATGCCTTAAATAGAAGACTTAACTCAAAGGTTCGTCTAGTCCTTTTGGAAACATGGTCCTGGCTTATCCCAAGATAGGACCTCCTAAGATAGATAGCCCGTTCATGGCGATTACACGAATTAAACTTTACCAACTACTATTACGGTTGGGTATTGCACAGTCATCAGAAGGAATGTCAATCTTCCAAACCATAATTCAACCTTCAATTTTTAACCATCATCACTGTATTCTTTTGGCACACGCGCCTATAATTATCCTCTTACCTTTAAAGTGTCGGCCACCTCTTTGGCCTTTCCTGATAGTAAAATTTCCTTACAGTCAATGTCATTTTAACCACCTCCAAATAAATTTTCTACCTTATTTCCGATCACTGCTTGAGTGAAGATGTTTTCCTTAAAATCAGATGGGAAAAAAAAAAAATCACCATTTTTCCATAAGTTATTGCCTCAGTCTTTAGAGGCTAATCACTGTCAAGACTGACTCTCAATCATACTTAGAACATTTTTTTTAAGTCCTAATTGCCCTGAACAATTTCGACCATTACTGGTTCGATCCATACT
>NW_027420784.1:0-20365 GCF_009905375.1 Apium graveolens | reverse complement strand
CGTTTGAATCGAAGAAGAGAGTGGGTCGAGAGAGAAAGAGAGATGTGCCCGTAGAGAGCGAAAGAGAGATGTGTGGGTCGAGAGAGAAAGAGATGTGTGGGTCGAGAGAGAAAGAGATATGTGTAGCCGTTTGTGTTTGTGTGTTTTGACGGTCAATTTTCAATTGGGGGAAAACTACCGCCCAAACATTTTCACCTTGGGAACTATAATTTCATTTTATTTTTTATTCAAAAATTAAGTGTTTATTTATTTATATAAGCAGAAAATGTTTTTTTATTTATATATTTTATTATTTATTTTTTAAATTAATATTAAAATTTTAAAAATAATATAATATTAAATATAATATTTTATAGTAATGATTGATCCAGAATAGAATTTACAATGTAAATTTATGATAATATATTTACTTTAATTTTTAAAAATTACAATAATACCTATTATAACACCACATACTATTGTTAAATGTCGTGTAACACTGTCGCATTCATGTAACACTAGGTTAATGGCTATTATAACACCAATTTCATGGTGTTACAATAGACCTCAGATTTCTGAGTTACCGCAATGAAATGTTTGTAACGCTTTTTAAAAAATATTGCAGTAGCCCACTTATGGCGTAGTAAAAGGTAAATTTTAATGTAATCAAAGTACATTAATTCTCGTATAAAAATATAACTATTTCAAGTCTAAGGACCATTACATCATCACAGTGATGTAAATCGGAGCCTTATTGGACTATATATAAATAAACTAATTAATATTTTAAAATTATTTCGAGCTTTTAAAATTATATAAAGATATTGGATAATAAATTAATATTATTATTAATTGATTTATTCTTATTTAATTCATAATAAATAAAACATTTGTACAAATGTTCAGATTCTAAATTATACAAATGTTCTATATTCTAAATTCAGAATAGATAAATGAATAGGGGAATAGAATTAGTAAGGGTGTCAATTATTATGGCTCCTTTCAATAAAAAGTTTTAAGATTGGATAAATGCGTAAGAGGCCGTGGCGGCGAAGCAATATGAGCTATGTATTATATTTATCATAAATTGTTGTTGCGTAGTTTATATCAAAAAGTGATATTGATATTTAATTTTTTGTTAATATCAAAAATTGGTATTAACTCAGGTTCATGGGTATTGCCAGTCCCCAACTCCAAAATTCACCATATTGACCCGGGGTTACAGAACTGGATTAATAATTTCAATTTTCCAACTTTTGATCTCAGTAAAGAGGATAAAATTCTCTGGAACAATATTGTTATTCAAAGAGTGAAATCATGGCATATTTGGGATGCAACCAGATTCAGACTTCTAGAGGTCCCTTATTGTATTTTGGTTTGGAAAAAACTCAGAATTGATAGATATGCATATCATATTTGGCTCATTTGCCCTGGTAGAATATCCACATTGCACAAATTGGACAATTTCGGAATTGATATCATACCTAGCTTGTTCACTTCAGTATGGGATGTTGTTAGTATCAAAATTTGTATTGATATCTAAGTTGACATTGACATCAAAATGAATATTAATATTATGATTGGAGTTTTGAACAAAGTTAATATAAAGTTTATAATTCAGTCTGTTATCACTATTTCATATTGTTATTTACTATATTTCCGTAAACACTTTTTACAAGTTCTGATCCTTGAGATTCAAATTATTGCTTAATATATATATATATATTATATTTCAAAATATATTCTTGTTCGAAATTTTTGAAAAAGCTTTATAAAACTTCTAAAATTGCATAGTATTTATGGTATTAATTTTGTGATTTATGAAGCTATATTTTATTTACTAAAATTCATTATTTTTAATCATAATTTTATTAATTATTGAATTACTAGTATACCCTTGCATGCATCTAAGCTTATAAGAGAGTCCAAGGCTAGTATTTTCCATTCCAAACCCACTAACATGCAAAATTACCTCTTTAACCTTGCATGCATTTTTGTCATTATAGTAAGAAGGACATTATTGTACATTCCTCATTCCATTACCTTTATAGTCAAATTAAAGAGATAAAAACCAAGTGAGTGCCCTTATTTTCATCAACACACCCACTCAAACACCCTCTCCTCTCCTTCTTTACTCCCTCTTGGCCGAAGCCCATCCCCACCCTCATTCTTGCCATTTTCTTCATTTTTCTTCATCTTCTTTCACTTTTCAAGTTAGTCAAGCCAAGAACTTTATCATTTAGTGGAGTAGCATCATTTTGAGGTGAGTTTTATGTATCCATGTTGAAGAAGCCGAGGTTGAGACCTTGGTTCTTATGAACTTAAGGTTGCAACCTTGGTGGCTTATAGAATGAACAAGATATGATCTTGGGGGGTGTTACACTTCTATTTTACCAAGTTATACTCATTGTTCATAAACATTTGGCAATGATTTCTTAGGAGCCGAATGTAAAGTGTCGATTTTGGGAAGTTTTTATGAAAAATGACCATGCATATTGATTTTTAAAGTCTTACTCCTTATAAATGTTGTTTTGTTAAGATTAAACCCTTGCATGCTATTTTTTCATCAAGATACCTTAAGTTTGGTACTTGCATATTGATTTTAGCACTTGCATGTTGGATATAGTACTTGCATGTTGATTTACAAGTGATTTTCTAAGTAAAAACTATACTTGTTGATTTTATGTTTTGGTGTTTGACTTGTATGAGATGCATGTTGTGGTTTTTGGTTATGAAATGCTAGTTTAAGTTATATATAATGAAATGAGCTTAAGGTCAGTAGCTATCATGAAGTTACCATGCATGCATACTTCGAATTCTTGCTTAAAATGCTAAGTGATGGCTTGTCTTGTGATGTGTTATCTTACTTGTTTTTATAAGAGATCTTCATGCTAAATAGAATTGCAAATGAGACTTAAATGTTGTAGTCAGTAGGTATTAGTGTATGTTAGGGCTTGCCTTGGTCTGTTGTTGATTATTTTGGTTTTTGTGTAATGAAAGGAGTTAAGGTGGAAGGAGTCGCATTGATATTAGTTGGGAAGATTTTTGTACTACAAGTTTAGGTCATTTTAGGTGAGTTTTAGCAAGGACTTGGTAGGCCTGAGCTCAAGGGAGTTTAGACTTGGTTCATACTTGAGTCCAGTAGTTTTAGATTGCATAAAAGCTTGTATTTGGTTAGGCACACACACACAAACCTGAGAACAACTCAAAATGGGGCAGATTTGGGTAAACTTGACTTTTGGTTGATTATCAGCATGTCATAGGTTAGTCCTTCATGGGACCTTGGTCTAAATAGATGTAAAAGTCTTAGAAAGCTTAACAAGTCATTAAAACCTATAATTGAACTAAATAGGTGAGTTTTAAGTTGGTAAAATTAGGGAAGTTTGGAAATCAGGGAAGGCAGTTTTATGTCAACTTCCACTTAAGGCCTAGGGAGGCCTGAGTAAGGCCTTTGAGTCATTCCAACTTTGAGAGTCAGTTTAGAGTCTTAATGACCTTTAAAAGTTTGTTTGTGTGAAGACCCAAGGTGGATATACCTTATTTCCACCAAAATACCCGAGAGTCACCATTAGAGTTTCCTTTAGAAGCTTTAGAGAGGTGCGTTGCATTTGTGTGTATTTTAAGTGAGGCTTTGATGTCAAACCAACTGCTAAAGTTAGCTTAAAGTCATAAGAAGTCATAGGAGTCAAAATATAGCAAAGGCCTAAGGTAGAACTTCATATTTTTGCCAAGGTACACCATTGGTGCCAAGGTGTGCATTTGATAAGTCAAATAGTGTGCATTGCATTTGTGAGTCATTTATAGTGAGGCATAAGTGTGCCTTACTGAATTTAGGTTAAGTTAAGGTCTTGTAAGGAGGATTAGGAGTATTGGTCATGATAATTGTATGTATGAGATTAAATGCATAAGTGACTAAGGCCGTAAATAGAATCAAAATGTGTACTATTAACTAAGTAATAAATTGCCATGTCATTTCTTGCTATGTGTTATGTGATTTATATTGTTCATATATTATTTGTAATTAGTAGAATTTAAGTGTATATATGTGTGTGTATATGTGTATATGCATATTCATAGTATACGTGAAAGGGTAGTAGCAAGAATTGTAATGAGGATACTATTTATCATAGGTTCAAGTAGAAGGCCAGGAAAGGAGCCCATAGACGATTCAATTCAAGTACTCAGTAATCATAGTCCAGGAAAGTGAACTCTCAACATACCTCTATAATTTTGTTGCTTGTGGTTAAAAACCCCGTGAATGCATGACTACGGTTTCAATAAGATTAATTAGTCCCTGACATCACCCAATGATTAAATTTTGAATCTAGTTAATCTCTTCATACTTGAATTGATTCCTTTTCCTCACATATTACTAATATCCATGTGAATACCCTACAATAGTTCCTTAATAAATCATGTGAATCCTAATACCCTCAAAACCTAGAATCATTTCCTTTGGAAACCCAAACACTAGTATCATTTCCTTCATTTGAACTTTGACAATACCAACCCTTGTTATCTTGTCCTTGATCAAGAATCCTTTTTAAATTAAAAGGAATTGGATGGTATGTTTTGATAATACTGAGGCACCAGTCACCGTTAAAACCTCAGTAGCAGGGTGCCTGATGGCTTTTATATGGCCAATGTGTGCCGAGGATCCTCAATGGTTGTGAATCACTTGTAATGTGGTTCGGAGCTTTGATGTGGGCTGATCACCCCTCATTGGTCATAGCGATGTGTGATTTCCAATTTCATTCACTCATTATAACTTGATCTTCTATTTGAGATTTCATATTGCTGATTTATCTTTGTTATCATTTTATCACGGTTATGATGCATTGTTATATACTGTTATTCACTTGATGAGCATTTTTCTCATTGATATTGTTATTGATGTTATCCCTTCAATGAAACCCGAAGATGGTTCGTTTCAAGCAAACCGCGCGTAAGACTTCTGGGGACTCGAGGTATGCCTACCATCAGATATTGGAGCAGGTAGGGAACTAGTAGTTCCCTAAGGGTTGTAAACTTTGGGTTTAAAATTTAGTAGTAATTTGACTTAAGATATTTTTGATTTGTAATAATGAATATGTTAGATTTTTTCAAACTCATTCTTGTGTATTCGGGGATTGTGGATAAGGGTTGTAGCCTTAATATTCTATCTTTTGTAGTACTTTAATGTTTAATTATTATGCATATTTCTGCTAGTTAGTAGTGTGGGTTCGTCACAGGTTGGTATCAGAGCCACAGGTTTGAGTCACTGAACAACATGGGATAAATGAAGATAAGATAGGAATTTAGATAATCGGATGAACTTAGATCATTTGGGTTTTGGGACGTTAGAATCTATAGGTTTTCTAACCCTTTTATTTATAACCACGTATATATATAACTGTTTGACAGGTATCATTCTCAGTGACTCCCGGATTCCCTTCTACTATGCCATTCCCTCTTTACGCGCAGATGGTATTGATGGTTGATCGACTGGAGGGCGAGAACGTGAATCTTCGACGTAGGGTGGACCAGCTGTATTGCGAGAACTCGAACGACGAGGTCGACCGACCCCGACTGATACCTAGGCTTTAGGAGATCATCCAGATGGCTGAGGACCGATTATCATTAATGATTCCACACTGTGAGAGAGAGGTCAGATCACTCTTACCGCCATTGCCAACGAGCTCCGCCGAGTGATTAGCCGTCTCTGTGCCCCTGTTCCCCCACCATCATCCTCTTAGACTATCATATAGTCCACTTGTTTCCAGCATCGTTGTTGATTAGTACTTTCATTTCCATTTGTACCTTGTACCCGGATTGTTTCAGAAAGACTTTATTTGCACTTTATTTCCTGTTCGTACTTTATTCGCACTTTTCATTCGAACTAATGTTAAATTCGCACCTTGATTATCTCTATAATATTGTCATCTCATTACCATGCTATATACTTGCTTAAATAGAACTTGTTGTTTAAATTCTGTCGATTTTGATGAAACATTTGCTCCTGTTGCAAGACTTGAAGCCATCAGAATCTTCTTAGCCTATGCAGCCCATGCCAATTTCAAGGTCTATCAAATGGATGTCAAAAGTGTCTTTCTGAATGGAGATTTGGAGGAAGAAGTATATGTCAGTCAACCTCCTGTTTTTAAAGATCCAAATTTTCCAGAACATGTATATTATCTTTTGAAAGCACTTTATGGACTGAAGCAAGCACCTAGAGCCTGGTATGACACTTTATCAAAGTTCCTTTTGGAAAATCACTTCACAAGAGGTACTGTAGATAAAACTTTATTTTTCAAGAATGTTAATGGCTCTAGTATACTTGTTCAAATTTATGTAGATGATGTTATTTTTGGCTCTACAGATGAGAAACTTTGCAAAAAGTTTGCCAAATTGATGCAAAGTAAGTATGAAATGAGCATGATGGGAGAACTAACTTACTTTCTTGGTTTACAAGTTAAGCAAGTTAGTGATGGAATATTCATTAGTCAAACTAAATATATTTTTGATCGTTTAAAGAAGTTTGATCAATGAATTGCACATCTACAAAAACTCCCATGGCCACTGCAACTAAGCTTGAATTAAACACTACTGAAAAGTCTGTGGATATTTCAAGTTATAGAGGCATGGTTGGCTCACTTCTGTACTTAACAGCTAGTAGGCCAGATATAATGTTTGCTACTTCTATATGTGCTAGATTTCAGGCTGATCCTAGAGAATCTCACTTAATAGCTATTAAGAGAATTTTCATATATCTCAAGGGAACACCAAACCTTGGCATTTGGTACCCTAGAGATTCTGGTTTTGATCTAACTGGTTATTCAGATGCAGATTATGCAGGTTGTAGAATTGATAGAAAGAGTACAACAGGAACCTGTCAATTTCTAGGAAACAAGCTTGTGTCCTGGTTCAGTAAAAAGCAAAATTCAGTTTCTACTTCTACAACTGAAGCTGAATATATTGCTGTTGGAAGTTGCTGTGCACAGATTTTATGGATGAGAAATCAATTGCTGGACTATGGTTTGTAAGTTGAGAGGATTCCAATTTTCTGTGATAATACAAGTGCAATTGCCATCACTGAAAATCCAGTGCAACATTCAAGGACAAAGCACATAGATATCAAGTACCATTTCATAAGGGAACATGTAATGAATGGTACTGAGGAGCTACATTTTGTTCCAAGTGAGAAGCAACTTGCAGATATCTTTACCAAGCCACTGGATGAATCCACCTTTTAAGGTTGGTAAGTGAGTTAGGTATGCTTAATTACTCTTAAATCTATCTGAGTTATTTTGCAAGTTGATATGCAGCCAGAAATTTAATTGATTTTTCAGTCTTGGATGAAATTTTGGCTAAGTCAAAATTTACATCTCGACGGATGACCCTTATCCATCGAGTTTGGTCATCCGTCGACATACAGTTTGCTAATAAAAATCAATTACTTTTCTAGAATATTTTATGTCTCGACGGATAACAGTTTATCCTCATCGAGTTGTCTTAATCTCAGCCATTAATTCCCTGTACATTATCCATCGAGTGTACTTACAGTTTGTAAGCATTACACGACGGATAATGGGTGGAATTTTTACAGTTTATTTTAAAACGGCTATTTTAGGCCATTTCTATTGGTTAATTTATTTTACTTTATTATTTTTATCAGTTATTTTTGAGATAGTATAAAAGCTTATTTCATTGCAATTATTTTCTTTTATCATTCTCAAATTCAACTGCTCTAATTTCATTCTCTCTCAAGCACTTACTCTCCTTCTCTTCAAGCTTTTATTCTCTAAACAGTGGCACCTGTTGTAATGATTATTTCTCAAACTGGGTTCATTTATGAGAAGAACAATTTCACTGCATTAGTTAACAAGGGTATTCAGCAATCAGATGACTATCACAAGATGATGGACTTTGTGAAGAATTGCAAGCTCAATTATGCCATGCTGGAATCACCCACAATCTTCTGTGAAGTTGTTGAAGAGATGTGGACCACTGCTACCTACAACTCTACTGAGAAGACCATCACTCTAACCATCAAAGGTAAAGAATTATGTATCAATAGTGATGTGATAAAAGCATGTTTCAAAATTCCTGATAACAATGTGACTTCACCACACAATGACACTGATATTATCAATATGCTTAATTCCATGCACTATGCACTTCATACTTCTAAACTGAGTGATATTAGGAGAATGGGTCTTAGGAAGGAGTGGAGTTTCTTGTGTGATGTAGTTACAAAGATTTTCTCAGGAAAGATCAGTAATTTTGATTCAGTGAATATTTCCATGCTTAACATGCTATATATGCTAGTTACAGATAAATTTTATAATTTCAGTGACCTTGTCTTGTTTGAGTTAGGTTTTAAATTAGGTGAGTTAGCTAAAAGAGGTAAGAATGTGTATTATGCTAGATTTCTTATGTTATTGGCTAACCACCTCTGTGAAGAGATTGTGCTTGAGAACCCTAACAACAAACTGGATTGTTGGGTTCAAGAGAGAAGGCTCATTGCAGATTTGAATAGGGCCAATCATCACAAGGATGTGCCAATGTTCTAGTTTCCTGTAATGCAGGCACCTCAGGTAACTGAGGTAAGTTCATCCATCCCTACAACTATTCCAACCTCCATAATTTCTTTGAGTTCAGGAGTAGCTATGGCAACTGTGCCAATAACCAAACAGTTGCCTACCAAAGCTGCCAAACCTACTACTATTTCCAAATCGAAATCAAAGAAAACCCCCTCTGGTATCTCTCAAAAGATGCCAGTTGAAAAATCCACAAAAGCCAAGGAGGGGAGTGTGAAGGAGGGAAAGTCAGGTGAGGAATGGGTGAACATCAAAGAAACCCCAAAAATAAGGTTGGAGAGTTGAGTGAATCCCAGCCTAGCCACACTGCAGTTTCCCAACAAACTGCAGTGCTTAAAAAGGATAAAAGCTCACTTCTAGATGCATCCTCCCAAAAGGATATAGTTATTGAACAAAACTCTCAACCAAGAGCACAGGCCAAGATGCTTAGGGACACAAGCTCACCCCAAACTTATACAAGAAAGAAGAAATCTAAAACCTCTTGGGATGCACAGGATACACACATAGTGCAAACTGGTGCTAAAAACACAGTCACTGCACCTTCTCAAGTTCAGTTTGATGTGGCTCCAATAAATATGGAGTCACAGCCAAAATCTCTAGTTATAAGAGCACCTCAAACACCATACTCACCAACAAATTCTCTGGATGTGGATATGATAAACACATAAATTCCTGATTCCCCTTCTTTAACTCTGTTGGGGAAGCCAAAATCCAGTGCAAGTGAGCATCATCTTTTAGATGATTTGTTGGCTCACTTGCCAATTCTTTCAGAAACTGTTGTGTCATCTGTGCCTAAAATTTGTTCAATCAGCACAGAGTCAACAATAGTTTCTCTTCCCACCTCATTCATTTCTACTCTCTCGACGGATATTGCTCATCCATCGAGTAGTGATTGTATCCCGACGGATAAGCCTAGCAGTTATCCGTCGGACAGCAAAACCACTCACTCGATGGATATCACTCATCCGTCGAGTATCTCTGCACAACTTCAAACTTCAATTATTTCAAGTGCAGAAAATTTAGTGGTTGTACAGTCACTCTTAGGATTGAGAGAGCAGAGTGTCTTGAGTGAGAGGCTGGGTTGCTCCCAGGCAAAAGGAGAGGAAATGAGTGAAAATCTGCAATCCATTTCTTCAGGATTGGCAAAAGGGAGTGAGAGGAGTCCCACCTTAGTAGGTGATGGTGAGGGTGTGAGGGTAGGAAGCAAGGGTGAGACCCTGATGCAACAAAAGAGAGAACATGAGAGAAAAGCAGGTACAGAGGATATAAGGGTGGATCCAGCCATTGCTCATGAGTCAATGATTGTGGATGATGCAGAAAAGGAAAGACAATTTCAGCAACATTACAAAGCTGTAATTGATAACATTTCCTTGGATGCTGACTTTTACTCATCCTGTGTCAGCCTATCAACTGTTGGCTGCTCAGGGCAATGAGGAGGCAGAGAAGACTTTAAATCTAATACATACTTCAGAATCTCTACAAAGGGATAAAGTTGTTAATTTAATGCCTTCTACAGCAGGTGAGCCATCTGAAGAATTTGGAGTAAATTCTAATGATGATGACTCTGTTTCATTTGATGGAAGCATGAACTTAGGGGGAGATGAAGGCCCAAGTTCTATTCCAGATCTACCTGAATGGGCATTGACAAAGGAGTCTACACCAGGACAATTCAATGTATCCTTAGTCAAACAAATCATGTCTATCCAAAAGGCCATTCAGAACACCTCAAATGCTGGTACCAAGGCTATTCTTCAAGCCCACCTAGATTCTCTACATCTCATGGAGCTACAGCAATTAAGACAGAATCTGAGTGTGGATGAACTTAAAAAGGATATAGCTGACTTGAAGACCTACAATTCTGATAAGCTGGATTTAATAATGCCCTATGGTACCATGCAGGATCTGCTCCTGAGACTGAGAAGAGAATCAGATGCTGAAAAGAAGCTGGCCAAATTGGAGGACAGAGTTCAAGTTATTGAAAACTCCGTGGTCACCATTCTTCAAAATCAACAGTCTCAGACCAGTCTTCTAATGCAACTGGCTAAAGCACAAGGCTTGACTCCTCAACTTGATGATAACAAAAAGGGGGAGAAAGGACCAAGTGAGGGGGAGAAACTTCAGATACAAATTAGTAAAGTAATTGTGCCTTCAATTACTGTCTCAAAGCCACCAGTTGTAGATGGTATAGATCTGATTCAAGCAGCAGCAGCTAACTTGAAAGTTGCTGAGAAGGAAAAGTTGAGTTTGGTCAACTGGAAGAAAATTGATAAGGAGATACAGAAAAAGTTTGAACTTGTCAAGGAGCCAGTTAATTCAGCCATCCATCACTCTCAAGTCAAGCAAATTAGTGTGCATGAGATGAGCATGAATTATCTGAAAAGAGGACAATCCTCCTGCATCAAGTCTCCAAAGGCTGAAATGATTCTTAAACCAAGGGCAAACTACTCAAAATCATCTTTGAAGAACCCCTTGGACTTTGTGTATGAGACACCCAAGCCTGATGAAAAGAAGCTTCTGTCAAGATCAATTATCTTCTATACAGATCCAGCTGATTCAATTTCTAAAAGAAGGGTTGCTAAAATTGTCAGAAATGGGAAAGAAATTTGTGTGGTGGCTGGCCACCCTCAATTTGCTCAAGCAAAGAGAGAAGAAAAATCTAGATTGAAGCAGGAAAAGAAGCAGGCTGCTCTAGATGCTAAAAAGGCTAAACAAAAGAGAGATCAGATTGCTATCTTGGCCAAGCTACATGTTGTAAACACATCACAACAAATTCTCTCTCAACCATCTGAAGCTACTGAATCAAGGAAGCAAGTTGAAGAACAAAAGAAATCTCCAAGAAAGAAAGAATTGGCTAAAAGAACTAAAAGAAAACTGGATATTGTTGACAAGGAATTGGAAGATCAATTTCCTAAGATATCCACACCAATTACAACTCAAGCAACAAAGCCTTTTGTGGTATTTGAAGACATAAAGGTGGTGGATCCCTACAGGAATATTCATGGTGAACCTATTGTGCCCAAGGATGAGCCAATAGATTGGGATAACATACCAATTCCAGACTTCAATCTACCAATCCTTAGCAAGCCAAAAAGGACAAAGTCAAGAGCAGTCAAGAAAGTGAAGTTGTCACCTCCAAATCCGAGTCTGTAGTTAAAACTCAGACCAAAGTCAATAAGGGAGACTACATGTACTTGTGTGACATCAAAGAATTTTCTGATCTAAACCTCTATCTGGATGAACTAGATGAGGTGAGAGGAATTGATGCATTCAGAAACCTACGTGAAAGGTTAGTGTTCAAGTAAAGGAGGAAAGGAGATTCAGTGGCCACTTCATAGGATTCTTCAAGAGAGCCAAGCTGTACTGATTAAAGTTTATTCATCTTTCAAGAAGAACTTTGGGTTTAATATCACTGCAAGAAGACTAGTATTGAAGAAGATTGAAGAACTAAGGAGTGTTAGAGCAAAAGATGCACTCCCAAAGACTCTAATTATCCTATACACTGGGAGAAGAGTGCATCTAAGGCCATACTGGCTGATGGAGTTCATAGATGACAAAGGTGTGAGAAGATTCTTCAGATTAGAAGACCAATTGAGCATCTCCAGCAATGAGACTCTCTTGGAAATGCAAGGAAAGCTAAATCTCTCAGAATCTGATGAATTGGAATTCCACAGGCAGCTCCAAAATCAGATTGATGAAAACAACAGAAAGCTTGGAAGAAGATCCAGACCTTCAAGAAACTAGAAAAATCTGCTCAGGCTAGAGGAGCATCTTGAAAATGATTGTGCGCTAAACTTTGTACATTTTGTTATTTGAAGCACTTTTCAGTATTATCTACTTTTCTTTAAAGCTGTATGTTTAGGGTGTTTTGTTATCATCAAGTATGTCTTAATTTATGGCTACAATTCCAGTAGACATAAATTGGGGGAGATTGTGCATATGTTGTGTACTTGATGATTTCATGAACAAAACACATAAGTAGATTTTACTTAGTGAAATAATGTAGCACTCGACGGATAAGAATTATAGTCCCGACGGATAACTCATTATAGTCCCGACGGATGATGACTTATTATCCATCGAGTGAGTGGCTTATGTAATAATAAGTCTGTAGCTCATTTCTACATACACCTTTGTATAGATTCTGTAGTAGCATATAAGTCATGTTGACTTTAACTATATATGCAGAATAGGTTGATTAATTGTACATAGATGATGTCTTGTAATTCTGTATAAATGAATTGAAGTCAAGTGCCAAAATAGCTACCAACTGATGATTAACAAAGCCATCGACGGATGATCAAATGCCTATCAACGGATGTTTAATATAGCAGTCGACGGATGATCAATGAAGCCATCAACGATATCATAAAGTCGACGGATGATCATGTACTCAACGGATAAAGAATTCAAATATCAGTTGACAGTGACAACTGGTCACATGCGTCGAAGTGTATGCAAATGGAATGAGGAAGCCTATTAACTGGGTAATAGAGAACAAAGTAGCAAAGCATTAGACCCGATAGTTTTTATAATGATCCTCTCTTTGACTTTGTAATCTTGGTAATATATAAACCAAGAAGTAGCAAATAGAAAACAAGAACTGAGATACAAAAAGTGAGAAACATTTGTAAGCAGAATTATTAGCATTTCTCTGTATTCTGAGTAGTTCATATTTGTAAGCAGTTGTAAGCATTCTTGCACACAGAGTTCTCTCGATATAATATATATCTCTAGTGGAATTGTTTAAAGCCACCAGAAAGTTTTTAAAGACTCTTGTTTTTAATTACTCATGTTTTGGTTCACTTAAGTTTTTATTCCGCATTGTGCTAATCAATACACTTATATATATTCGAGTTTGAACATTTTTATTTTAAGAAAAAGGTTCAAGAATTCCATTTAACCCCCCTTCTGTAATTCTTGCTATATTGTTAAAGGACTAACAAATACAAAGCAAAAAACTTATAACAACCATTTCCCTGGTTGAAATTAATCTAATTCGGTTCAATAGCAAGGTAAATACTATTTGGACAGTAGTAAGTCAAATTTAAAATCCAACAGAGATATGTGAGATACGGTGGGTACAATTTTGAAAGTTTACCTTGTCATCTTCGGGTTTACCAACAATATTAAGATCCGCAGAATACATCTCAGATGAGAAGCATTGTGGGGTATCCAAATGTATAGACAAGCTTCAAAGTCGGGCATCCACAGTAAACCATGCACGAATACTAACCTAAAAGTCAACATTAACAAATTTCTTCCTTTTAAAAAAACACAACATAACAACCAGCTCTCGCCATCTCAAAAAGCTCTTCGTTTTTCTTTTCAAAAGAGACCTGAAATGGACATAATAAAAATTATATATCAGGCATCTGAAAAAGTATTGACCTTGGAAAAAAGAATATGCAATCAGAAGAATAAAGTAATATTTACAAATCACAACCACATGTAAACAGAACATATCGGACTAAAAAACATTGTTTCCATACATAAGACTATATCAAGTGAGGGCATATTAAAAACCTCTACATAGTCTTCAATAACAACCTCCCTGGTGATTTCCCATAGCTTCATTGAACCAGCAGTATCCTACAAAAAATATTTCAGACTGAAGTCGCTAAATAACATCGACAATGCAGATGTAACCCTCTGGACAGAGCCTACAACGAAGTCAAGAAATAATATACAATAATTATACAAGGTGCAAGTTAGATAGCATCTAAATAGACACTAATTCATTATACATTTAAAATTAAGCAATAACTTTAACTTAAAAGAAGTCACAAAAGACAACTAAACTTGACCCAATAAGTGTGATTGCAAGAAATTTAGTGAATATGTTAAAGTTGAAAACGGTTAAACTGATGCAGGAACAATTGCTCAGAAAATAAAAAATAATTAATTTTTGGTAGCTGAGATATAGATAGAGAAAGTAAATGTCATCTAAGTATGGAGATATAAATACTTCGTGATACTGAGTATGAAGTGAAGAGAGGAGATTCTTTTGTAGCAAAAGAAAATGTTCATCAAAGGTTAGGCCCTCAAACTTGGCTAACTTGAGTTAGGTTAACCACGAGAATTAATTTGTTCAATGTAAATACTGAATTTGGAAAAATAACTAATCTATTTTTACAGATATATTGTACATTCACTCATCTCTCAGGATTATTTAAGCATAGTCTTTAATTGTTTATAAGACATTTTGGTACTGTAGTTCACCATCACTGGTATTGTATCTGAAAAAGTGGCCGACTCCAGTGGTTTTAACCCCCAAGAAAAGTAAAGTAAAACAAAGAAGAAGAAATTGTAAAAGCAACTGAAATTGTGAATGATACATGTTCCTGGTCAGACTTGTAAGATCATCAAAATGAATCTATAAGTATGACATATTGACCCCTCACATGGTCCAGGAAGTAAAGAAATTGATAGACAAATTTTAATGCAAAACATTCGGTGTCAAGTGTTTATAAATAGATTATATGGAAACAACACACATCCCCAAGAGTGTAATCTGAGTTTTACAGCTTTAGCTTTTTAACTCTGATTCAAGTTTTTTGGTTATTGCTGTTATTAGTGTAACATGTCTTGTTTTACTAAATAAATTGATTCTCTACTATTTTACTAAATAAATACAAATGTTAGTTCTAATTTGAGATGACCATGCTAACACTGTACTCACCAATTAATTAGATAGAAATTATACAGTGGAAAACCACCTACAACTAATCTAGCAGTGTCTTAAGTTTTGAGTTACAAGTTGAACATAAAGAGATTAATAGCCAACTTTTATCTTTGTGAAATATATGATGAAGCTGTACAATGCTTAAGTCACTTGCTTTCTCATAGGTTTCTGGACTCCTGGAATTATTTCCTTTCTGAATAATTTATTATAAAACTGTCTAAATGTAGGGGTCATGCAAAAGAAAGGACATTTTACAATTTTTTTACTTTTTGACAATTTGTACTTATTTATATATTGTGTCTTCAAACATATTAGATTAATTTAGCCATTATCATACTGTAATTATAAAACTTTGCCATTATCATATTGTAATTATAATGCATAAACTTAGCCATTATTTCTTTTTCTTGATCCTTGATTCAAAAAAAAACAAGTAAATACCCTGTAGTAAACTATAATCCACATATACAGCTAACACATTTAATTTATAATTATTATTTTTCCATGTGTTTTTTTTAAAATAGTAGCAATTTTTAAAATTGTAATGGTCGGCTTTGCTTGTTGATATGTTGTTCTAGCTTTCTGGATTTTTTCCTTAACATTTAGTTGCAATGAAATGCTTTTATTTGGGACTGTTTTCATGCATGTGTTATATGTTTATGGACATCAATTGCTAAATTCTCCTGCTATATAGAAAACAAGGAAGTGGTTCATGATTACAGTGTTATGTTTCCGTGTTTCCATTGCCTGATTTCTTTTCTTTCTGTGTGTGTGTTAAAGGTGTATTTAATAATTTTAAGGACAGAGATAGATACTACAGAATTAAAGTTTCTAGTACATTTATAGTGCAAAGTGATTATGTTTGAACACACATTTGTCCAGGCATGAACCATGATAATAGTTTAGTAGTTTAATCACCTATAGTCATTTACCCCTGCAAAGAGAAACTTATAACTTTATGAATATATTATTATATTATTTAATTTTAAACTCAATATGGTTTGTAGGTATGGACAAAGCTAGTGAAACCCAAACTCAAGTTAGTGAGAGTCAAAGTCAAGGTAGCGAAACTCAAAAAAAGAAAAAAGTATTGTGGAGGTGTGAACTTATAACTAAAACATTTCTGGAAGCATGCATTGAGGAAGTTATAGCTAGTGGCACGCTAGGTAGTAACCTTAAGCCGCATTCATGGATAAAAGCGGGAAAAATTCTTAAGAAAACCCACAACTTTGAGGTTGACGCTAGACAGATGAGAAACCGATATGATTACCTAAGATCCCGATATGTTGCTTGGTGTCGACTCAAATCCAAAACTGGGAATCATTATGATCCGACAACTAATACATTCAACTTCTCAGAAGAAGAATGGGATCAACTTAAAAAGGTGACTTTTTAATTCATATTCAATCAAATTAAAAACCACATCATAAATGAAATTTACTCTATTTTGTTGTCCACAGGGAAATAAGATCGTGGACACATTAAAAACCCACATTTGAGCTATCCTGAACTTTGCACTCAACTTTATGATGGAACTGCTGCCACGGGAGTTAGTGGATGGGGGCCTAGCTCTAAGAAGAACATGACTATTGATCTAAATGATGACATAGAGATTCCAATAATCGAAGAAAGTCAGTCAAATACTCTGAATCCAATTATCCACGAAAATCCAAAGAAAAAAGCTAAAATATCACCAAAACTTGCAAAAACTACAAAGTTTGAAGATGAGATGACCAATGCACTAAAATTGATGGTTCAGACCAATAGTGGACCATCACTTAAAGAATGTAAAGAGAAATTGAATAGTCTTGGCTGGGGAGCAACAAATCCCTTGCATCGAAAGGCTCTTGGGATTTTTTGTGAGAGTGCAAAGTATAGAGAACAATGGATGCTTCTTGATGCAGAGGAGAATGAGCATTGGGTTAAAATGGTTTCAACTAAATTAGGATTTGATATTTAGTTTTTCATCTAGTTCTATTCATTTCCTACTTTTTTAAAGTTTCGTATTTGATTTGGCTTAGGACTTGATCTTTCTTCAGCTTTGTTGAACTTAGAAATTGGTTTGGTTTCAAATTTTGTACTTTTCAATTATAATGCATATTTAATGGTTTTACTAACGCTTTTTTAGTTGTTATGATTTTTATTAGTTTATTTCTATCTGTTTATAATTTGAAAGTACTTTACAGGGTGATAATGGAAATTCAGGATCAGTTACTATGCTTGATGATTATGTATTGTTATCTGAGAAAACTTCGTCCAAAAAATGTGCCAAGAATAAGAGATAATAATTCAGCATTGCCCGGATTTGCTTATACATTAGAGTTGTTGGAAGGTTCTAACACTCAATGTCAAGAAATGATGCGTCTTTCTCGTGTTGCATATATTCAACTTTGTAAACACTTTAAACAACGTGGTTGGCTGGAAGATAGTCGATATTCAACAGTTGAAGAAAAAATGGCTATATTTTTACATGTTATAAGCCATAACGATCGTTTTATAAAGGTGAAACGTAGGTTCCAGCATTCTACACAAACAATATACAAATATTTTCATGAGGTCTTGGATGGGATAATGGAGTTTGCAAAAGAAATGATAGTTCCTACAACATCCATTCAAAACTCAAATATTTCAAGGAGACACAAAGAGCTGCTAAAAATATTTCCTGTAAGTAATGAAATTTTTTTGCAGTATAATTTCTTATTAATTAACATGTCGATGTAATACTACCATTCTTTAATATGTTTTCACATTTTTTATTATTGGGCTACAGGGAGCAATTGGTGCACTTGATGGTACACTTGTTCATGTTGTTATTCCAGTTGGCCAACAAGCTCGATATAGAAGACGAGGAAGAGGCGAGTGTTACCAAAATGTTTTAGGTATATGTAATTTTAAATTGATATTTACATTTGTCTGGGCTGGAGGGAGGGAGTAGCACATGATTCAAGAATATTGACAGAGGTCGCCCTCGATCCTGATTCCGGATTTCCGGTTCCTCCACCAAGTATGTATCTCTTACTATTTTTAAACGAGAATACTTTAATAGGGTAAAGTAAAGAATAATTTTTCTAATTTTGTATTGTAGATATATATTATCTTTGTGATGCAGCATATACGAACACCCGTGGTTATTTAACCCCGTACCGTAACACAAGATATTGGTTAGCAGATTTTGATCGTCAACGTGCCTTAACTAAGGAGGAAAAATTTAATCATGCCCACGCAAAATTAAGAAATGTTATCGAGCGTGCTTATGGTGTGCTAAAAGAAAGATTTCCAATCTTGAAACAGATGGCTCCTTATTCATTTTCTACGCAATGAGATATTGTGATTTCTTGTATTGATGTTCATAATTTCATAAGAAAAAAGAAATTAGCAGATGAATTGTTTGATTATTGCGATCAAACCAGTGATGGAGAAAAAAATGACGAAGATTTGGGGACCAATAAATGAAACACAATGGGAATCTCAAGCCACTCAATACATGAATGATCTTCGAGATCATATTGCTTTGAATTTGTGAAAGTATTCTTAATAATTTTATAATTCTCTATTGATTGTGTTTTGTAATAAAATTTATTAATGACATAAACATTCTCTTCTATTATTATTATCAAAAATATCTTGCTAAAATAATTGTTAAACAAAATTATACAAATAGCAAGTTAATATAGAAAATTATCATCATCCAGATAATTTAGAAATTTTTTAACAAACAGCATCATCCGTTCAGATTAAGATCAGATTTTCTTATTATCTCTTCGTCCAGATCATCCAGAAATTTCTGTCATTCAGAAAATGTCATTCAGATTTAACAAATGACCCCTAAGATCAAAAACTAAATGACTTATAGCCCAACCCATATCCTAAAAGTCAAAAATTTACAAATAGCGCGGAAGGCAGTTTCCATATCCAGTATTAGTGCATGATGCATAAAATAGTGTATGTTGCTTAATGCATAATATATAAAATAGTATGCGTGATAGTTTCGAGAAGACACCTTAGCTCATTTTATTCATATCGTACTTACCTTTAAATAAATATATTTGATCGTATACAATGATACATAAAAATACTAAAAACTTAGCTAACATAGATTTGATCATACAATTTGAAATTGTACATTGGCCAATGATTTTATTCACTTAGAGCCTTAAATTTTCCATAAAATCTACATTATTCGAAATATTAGTTGTGCACAATAATTGCCCGCATAGTATACGTCTGATGGCTATGGATCTCTTTGTACATTCCATTACATTATTTTGGTTAAAAATGTTCAAAGGCTTCCTCTGCCAATTGCAAATACCAAAGGCATCCATAGATCCTTCTCAATCCAAGACACCTAGAAACCTATTTCTTGGATTGGATTAAAATCTCCCCATCAGTATCCTTCGGCACTTGGACCAATCTATCGTCCAATGCTTCACTAGTATGTTCATTTAGTAATTTTTGGTGCAGGCAAGCAGTAAATCCAATTCTTTTCACAGTAATTGGTGGCGAACAAAGGAACCTTGTTCATTTAAAAATAATAATTGTGCAGTATAGTTGTCAAATGACTTATCTTACTATATTGTACCAAAATTATAAATTTGAAATTTACTCAACGGAAACGGTAAGATATATTTCAATTCATCAATTGTATGAGCTACTTACTATAATTATTGCCACTTTTTAATGATATCTTTTACGAAGACAACTTATACCCAAAATTATCATCCTCTTTACACGAAAAACCAGCCAACGCAATTCTTGTGTCTAAAATTTTTAATTCAATAATAAGGAACAGATTACATAAGACAAACTAGTAGTCAGGTCCCAATGAAACCCAGACTGAAAAGGAAACCGACCAAACATATTGAACACAACCCCAGAGAAATCCAAGAAAAATTGAAGTGAATTCGGTTTGGTATTTGCAACAATCTCATCTTCCATCATGACTTCAACTGTTATCAATTTGTCTTACTTATTAAAATATCTGATACACTTACTGGTTGTTAATTTCTTGTTCTCCTAAATTCCTCTCCACGTCCTAATTCTTACAATTGTGATGTTAGTAATGATCTTCATACAGAAGCTACGATTGTATATTTGTTGTGTGCATCTGTTGTGTTTTGGTCGTTAA
>NW_027420783.1:0-10741 GCF_009905375.1 Apium graveolens | reverse complement strand
CTTTTATATAAGTCATTAGGGCCACTTTTTGACTCTAATAACCATGTAAGTCACTCTTCACCATATTAGAGTCACTTTGTACCCTAAGAGTCTTGCCATTATTGGTACAATTGATCTAACATCATATACATGCAATTTGACATCTTTAACCACCTCTCGGTACCACTTTTATACGAGTCAATTTAGGAAACATTTGCTCTAATCAACCATGTAAGTCACTCTTCACCTATTAGAGTCACTTTGCACCCTATAAGAGTCACTTGCCACCATATATTGGTACAATTGACCTATTAACATCATACAGCAAGTTGACATCCTTTTAACCACATCTTGGTACCACTTTATATAAGTCAATTTTAGGGCCACATTTTGACTCTAATCAACCATGTAAGTCACTCTTCACCATATTAGAGTCACTTTGCACCCTATAAGAGTCTCTTGCACCATATATTGGTACAATTGACTATTAAATCTATACATGCAATTTGACATCCTTTAACACACCTCTCTATACCATTTTATACAAGTCAATTAGGGCCACATTTTGACTCTAATCAACCATGTAAGTAACTCTTCACCATATTAGAGTCACTTTGCCCTATAAGAGTCTCTTGCCACCATCTATTGGTACGATATTAACTTCATATACATGCAATTTGACATCCTTTAACCCCTCCCTTGGTACATTTATACAAGTCAATTTTGGACCATTTGGGCTCTAATCAACCATTAAGTCACTCTTCACCATATTAGAGTCACTTTGCACCCTATAAGAGTCACTTGCCACCATATATTGGTACAAGGACATGTTAACATCATCTACATGCAATTTGACATCTTTAACCACTCTTGGTACCACTTTTATACGAGTCAATTTTGGGAAACATTTTGGCTCTAATCAACATGTAAGTCACTCTTCACCATATAAGTCACTTTGCACCCTATAAGAGTCACTTGCCACCATATATTGGTACAATTGACCTATAACATCAATACATGCAATTTGAAACTTTAACCACTCTTGGTACCATTTTATATAAGTCAATTAGGGCCACATTTTGACTCAATCAACCATGTAATCACTCTTCACCATATTAGAGTCACTTTGCACCCAATAAGATCACTTGCCACGATAAATTGGTACAATTGACCTATTAACATCATATACATGCAATTTGATATCTTTAACCACCTCTCGGTACTTTTATAGAGTCAATTTTGGGAACATTTTGGCTCTAATCAACCATGTAATCACTCTTCACCATATTAAGTCACTTGCACCCTATAAGAGTCTCTTGCCACCATATTGGTACAATTGACTATTAACTTCATACTACATGCAATTTGACATCCTTTAACCACCTTTGTAACTTTTATACAAGTCAATTTAGGACCATATTTAGGCTCTAATCAACCATGTAAGTCACTCTTCACCATATTAGAGTCACTTGCACCATATAAGAGTCACTTGCCACCATATTGGTACAATGAATGTTACATCATCTACATGCAATTTAACATCCTTTAACCACTTGGTTACCACTTTATACGAGTCAATTTTGGGAAACATTTTGGCTCTATCAACATGTAAGTCACTTCACCATTTAGAGTCACTTTGCACCCTATAAGAGTCGTTGCCACCATACATTGGTACAATTGACCTATTAACATCATATACATGCAATTTGACATCTTTTAACCCCTCTTGGTACCACTTTTATATAGTCAATTAGGGCAACATTTTGACTCTAATCAACCATGTAAGTCATCTTCACCATATTAGAGTCACTTTTGCACCTTATAAGGGTCACTTGCAACCATATATTGGTACAATTGACATGTTAACATCATCTACATGCAATTTAATGTCCTTTAACCACCTGTGGGTACACTTTTATACAAGTCAATTTAGACCATATTTTGGCTCTAATGAACCATG
The DNA here is from genome assembly GCF_009905375.1 of Apium graveolens. Classification (NCBI taxonomy): domain Eukaryota; kingdom Viridiplantae; phylum Streptophyta; class Magnoliopsida; order Apiales; family Apiaceae; genus Apium; species Apium graveolens. The sequence continues at coordinate 8,802 of NW_027420783.1, read as the reverse complement.
TAAGTCACTCTTCACCATATTAGAGTCACTTTGCACCCTATAAAAGTCACTTGCCACCATATATTGGTACAATTGACCTATAACATCATATACATGCAATTGACATCTTTTAACCACCTCTTGGTACCACTTTATATAAGTCAATTAGGGCCACATTTTGACTCTATCAACCATGTAGTCACTCTTCACCATATTAGAGTCACTTTGCACCCTATAGAGTCTCTTGCCACCAATATTGGTACAATTGATCTATTAACTTCATACATGCAATTTGACATCCTTTAACCACCCTGTACCACTTTATACAAGTCAATTTTGGACCATATTTGGGCTCTAATCAACACGTAAGTCACTCTTCACCATATTAGAGTCACTTTGCACCCTATAAGAGTCACTTGCCACCATATATTGGTACAATTGACATGTTAAATCATCTACATGCAATTAACATCTTTAACCACCTCTTGGTACCACTTTTATACGAGTCAATTTTGGGAACATTTTGGCTCTAATCGACCATGTAAGTCATCTTCACCATATTAGAGTCACATTGCACCCTATAAAGTCTTTGCCACCATATATTGTACAATTGACATTCATCATCTACATGCAATTAATCCTTTAACCACCTGTTGTTACCACTTTTATACGAGTCAATTTGGGAAACATTTTGGCTCTAATCAACCATGTAAGTCACTCTTCACCATATTAGTCACTTTGCACCATATAAGAGTCACTGCCACCATATATTGGTACAATTACCTATTAACATCTATACATGCAATTTGACATCCTTTAACCACCTGTTGGTACCACTTTATACGAGTCAATTTTGGGAACATTTTGGCTCTAATCAACTAGTAGTCACTCTTCACCTATTAAAGTCACTTTGCACCCTATAAGAGTCACTTGCCACCATATATTGGTACAATTGACCTATCTAACATCATATACATACAATTTGACATCTTTTAACCACCTCTTGGTACCACTTTTATACAAGTCAATTTATGGCAATATTTTGACTCTAATCAACCTTGTAAGTGACGCTTCACCATATTAGAGTCACTTTGCACCCTTACTAGTCTATTGCCACCCATATATTGGTACAATTGGACCTATTAAACATCACTATACATGCAATTTGACATCCTTTACCACCTCTATGTACCACTTTTATACAAGTCAATTTAGGCCCATATTTTGGCTCTAATCAACCATGTAAGTCACTCTTCACCATATTAGAGTCACTTTGCACCCTATAAGAGTCACTTGCCACCATATATGGTACAATTGACCTATTAACATCATATACATGCAATTTGACATCTTTTAACCACCTCTTGGTACCTCTTTTATATAAGTCAATTAGGGCCACATTTGACTCTAATCAACCATGTAAGTCACTCTTCACCATATTAGAGTCACTTTGCACCCAATAAGAGTCACTTGCCACCCTATATTGGTATAATTGACCTATTAACATCATATACATGCAATTTGACATCTTTAACCACATCTCGGTACCACTTTTATACGAGTCAATTTTGGGAAACATTTTTGGCTCTAATCAACCATGTAAATCACTCTTCACCATATTAAGTCACTTTGCACCCTATAAGAGTCACTTGCAACCATATATTGGTACAATTGACCTATTAACATCATATACATGCAATTTGACATCCTTTAACCACCTCTTGGTACCACTTTTTATAAGTCAATTAGGGCCACATTTTGACTCTAATCAACCATGTAAGTCACTCTTCACCATATTAGAGTCATTTGCACCCTATAAGAGTCTCTTGCCACCATATATTGGTACAATTGATATTAACTTCATATACATGCAATTTGACATCCTTTAACCACCTCCCTGTACCACTTTTATACAAGTCAATTTGGACCATATTTGGGCCCTAATCAACCATGTAAGTCACTCTTCACCATATTAGAGTCACATTGCACCCTATAAGAGTCACTTGCACCAATATTGGTACAATTGACATGTTAACATCATCTACATGCAATTTAACATCCTTTAACCACTCTTGGTACCACTTTTATACGAGTCAATTTTGGGAAACATTTTGGCTCTAATCAACAATGTAAGTCACTCTTCACCATATTAGAGTCACTTTGCACCCTATAAGAGTCACTTGCCACCATAATTGGTACAATTGACCTAAACATCATATATGCAATTTGACAACTTTAACCACCTCTTGGTACCCTTTATATAAGTCAATTAGGGCCACATTTGACTCTAATAACCATGTAAGTCACTCTTCACCATATTAGAGGTCACTTTGTACCCTATAAGAGTCACTTGCACGATAAATTGGTACAATTGACCTATTAACATCATATACATGCAATTTGACATCTTTTAACCACCTCTCGGTACCACTTTTATACGATGTCAATTTAGGAAACATTCGGCTCTAATCAACCATGTAAATCACTCTTCACCATATTAGAGTCACTTGCACCCTATAAGAGTCACTTGCACCATATATTGGTACAATTGACCTATTAACATCATATACATGCAATTTGACATCCTTTAACCACCTCTTGGTACCATTTTATAAGTCAATTAGGGCCACATTTTGACTCTAATCAACATGTAAGTCACTCTTCACCATATTAGAGTCACTTTGCACCCTATAAGAGTCTTGCCACCATATATTGGTACAATTGACCTATTAACTTCATATACATGCAATTTGACATCCTTTAACCACCTCTGGTACCACTTTTATACAAGTCAATTAGGGCACATTTTGACTCTAATCAACATGTAAGTCACTCTTCACCATATTAGAGTCACTTGCACCCTATAAGAGTCACTTGCCACCATATATTGGTACAATTGAATATTAACATCATATACATGCAATTTGACATCCTTTAACCACCTCTGGTACCACTTTTATACAAGTCAATTTTGGACCATATTTGGCTCTAATCAACCATGTAAGTCACTCTTCACCATATTAGAGTCACTTTGCACCCTATAAGAGTCACTTGCCACCATATATTGGTACAATTGACCATGTTAACATCATATACATGCAATTTGACATCTTTAACCACCTCTTGGTACACTTTTATAACGTCAATTTGGGACATTTGGCTCTAATCAACCATGTAAGTCACTCTTCACCATATTAGAGTCACTTTGCACCCTATAAGAGTCACTTGCCACCATATATTGGTACAATTGACCTAATACATGCAATTGACAACTTTTAACCACCTTGGTACCCTTTTATATAAGTCAATTAGGGCCACATTTTGACTCTAATAACCATGTAAGTCACTCTTCACCATATTAGTCACTTTGCACCCTATAAGAGTCACTTGCCATATATTGGTACAATTGACCTATTAACATCATATACATGCAATTTGACATCTTTTAACCACCTCTCGGTACCACTTTTATACGAGTCAATTTGGGAAACATTTTGGCTCTAATCAACCATGTAAATCACTCTTCACCATATTAAGTCACTTTGCACCCTATAAGAGTCTCTTGCCACCATATATTGGTACAATTGATCTATTAACTTCATATACATGCAATTTGACATCCTTTAACCACCTCTTGTAAAACTTTATACAAGTCAATTTAGGACCATATAGGCTCTAATCAACCATGTAAGTCATCTTCACCATATTAGAGTCACCTTGCACCATAAGAGTCACTTGCCACCATATATTGGTACAATTGACATTAACTCATCTACATGCAATTTAACATCCTTTAACCAACTTTGGTACCACTTTTATACGAGTCAATTTTGGGAAACATTTTGGCTCTAATCAACAATGTAAGTCACTCTTCACCATATTAGAGTCACTTTGCACCCTATAAGAGTCAGTTGCCACCATACATTGGTACAATTGACCTATTAAATCATATACATGCAATTTGACATCTTTTAACCACCTCTTGGTACCATTTATATAAGTCAATTAGGGCATTTTGACTCTAATCAACCATGTAAGTCACTCTTCACCATATTAGAGTCACTTTGCACCCTATAAGGGTCACTTGCCACCATATATTGGTACAATTGACATGTTAACATCATCTACATGCAATTTAATGTCCTTTAACCACTGTGGTACCACTTTTATACAAGTCAATTTAGACCATATTTTGGCTCTAATCAACCATGTAAGTCACTCTTCACCATATTAGAGTCACTTGCACCCTATAAAGTCACTTGCCACCATATATTGGTACAATTGACCTATTAACATCATATACATGCAATTTGACATCTTTTAACCACCTCTTGGTACCTCTTTTATAAGTCAATTAGGGCCACATTTTGACTCTAATCAACCATGTAAGTCACTCTTCACCATATTAGAGTCACTTTGCACCCTATAAGAGTCACTTGCCACCATATATTGGTATAATTGACCTATTAACATCATAGACATGCAATTGACATCTTTTAACCACATCTCGGTACCACTTTTATACGAGTCAATTTTGGGAAACATTTTGGCTCTAATCAACCATATAAATCACTCTTCACCATATTTAAGTCACTTTGCACCCTATAAGAGTCACTTGCAACCATATATTGGTACAATTGACCTATTAACATCATATACATGCAATTTGACATCCTTTAACCACCTCTTGGTACCACTTTTATATAAGTCAATTAGGGCCACATTTTGACTCTAATCAACCATGTAAGTCACTCTTCACCATATTAGAGTCACTTTGCACCCTATAAGAGTCTTTGCCACCATATATTGGTACAATTGATCTATTAACTTATATACATGCAATTTGACATCCTTTAACCACCTCCCTGTACCACTTTTATACAAGTCAATTTGGACCATATTGGGCTCTAATCAACCATGTAAGTCACTCTTCACCATATTAGAGTCACTTTGCACCCTATAAGAGTCACTTGCCACCATATATTGGTACAATTGACATTAACATCATCTACATGCAATTAACATCCTTTAACCACCTCTTGGTACCACTTTTATACGAGTCAATTTTGGGAAACATTTTGGCTCTAATCGACCATGTAAGTCATCTTCACCATATTAGAGTCACATTGCACCCTATAAAGTCATTTGCCACCATATATTGGTACAATTGACATGTTAACATCATCTACATGCAATTTAATTTCCTTTAACCACCTGTTGTACCACTTTTATACGAGTCAATTTTGGGAAACATTTTGGCTCTAATCAACCATGTAAGTCACTCTTCACCATTTAGTCACTTTGCACCATATAAGAGTCACTTGCCACCATATATTGGTACAAGTAACCTATTAACATCATATACATGCAATTTGACATCCTTTAACCACCTGTTGGTACCACTTTATACGAGTCAATTTTGGGAAACATTTTGGCTCTATCAACTATGTAAGTCACTCTTCACCATATTAAAGTCACTTTGCACCCTATAAGAGTCACTTGCCACCATATATTGGTACAATTGACCTATTAACATCATATACATACAATTTGACATCTTTTAACCACCTCTTGGTACCACTTTTATACAAGTCAATTTATGGCAATATTTTGACTCTAATCAACCTTGTAAGTGACTCTTCACCATATTAGAGTCACTTTGCACCCTATACGAGTCTATTGCCACCATATATTGGTACAATTGACCTATTAACATCATAACATGCAATTTGACATCCTTTAACCACCTCTATGTACCACTTTTATACAAGTCCAATTTAGGCCCATATTTGGCTCTAATCAACCATGTAAGTCACTCTTCACCATATTAGAGTCACTTTGCACCCTATAAGAGTCACTTGCCACCATATATTGGTACAATTGACCTATTAACATCATATACATGCAATTTGACATCTTTTAACCACCTCTTGGTACCTCTTTTATATAAGTCAATTAGGCCACATTTTGACTCTAATCAACCATGTAAGTCACTCTTCACCATATTAGAGTCACTTTGCACCCAATAAGAGTCACTTGCCACCATATATGGTATAATTGACCTATATAACATCATTACATGCAATTTGACATCTTTTAACCACATCTCGGTACCACTTCTATACGAGTCAATTTTGGGAAACATTTTGGCTCTAATCAACCATGTAAATCACTCTTCACCATATTTAAGTCACTTTGCACCCTATAAGAGTCACTTGCAATCACATATATTGGTACAATTGACCTATTAACATCATTACATGCAATTTGACATCCTTTAACCACCTCTTGGTACCACTTTTATATTAAGTCAATTAGGGCCACATTTTGACTCTAATCAACCATGTAAGTCACTCTTCACCAATATTCGAGTCACTTTGCACACCTATAAGAGTCTCTTTGCCACCATATATTGGTACAATTGATCTATTAACTTTCATATACATGCAATTTGACCATCCTTTAACCACCTCCCTGTACCCCTTTTATACAAGTCAATTTTGGACCAATATTGGGCCCTAATCAACCATGTAAGTCACTCTTCACCATATTAGAGTCACATTTGCACCCTTATAAGAGTCACTTGCCACCCATATTTGGTACAATTGACATGTTAACATCATCTACATGCAATTTAACATCCTTTAACCACCTCTTGTACCACTTTTATACGAGTCAATTTTGGGTAACATTTGGCTCTAATCAACAATGTAAGTCACTCTTCACCATATTAGAGTCACCTTTGCACCCTATAGAGTCACTGCCACCATATATTGGTACAATTGACCTATTAACATCATATACATGCAATTTGACAACTTTTAACCACCTCTTGGTACCCCCTTTATATAAGTCAATTAGGGCCACATTTTGACTCTAATTAACCATGTAAGTCACTCTTCACCATATTAGAGTCACTTTGTACCCTATAAGAGTCACTTGCCACGATAAATTGGTACAATTGACCTACTAACATCATATACATGCAATTTGACATCTTTTAACCACCTCTCGGTACCACTTTTATACGAGGTCAATTTTGGGAAACATTTTGGCTCTAATCAACCATGTAAATCACTCTTCACCATATTTAAGTCACTTTGCACCCTATAAGAGTCACTTGCAACCATATATTGGTACAATTGACCTATTAACATCATATACATGCAATTTGACATCCTTTAACCACCTCTTGGTACCACTTTTATATAAGTCAATTAGGGCCACATTTTGACTCTAATCAACCATGTAAGTCACTCTTCACCATATTAGAGTCACTTTGCACCCTTAAGAGTCTCTGGACCACCATATATTGGTACAATTGAATCTATTAACTTCAGATACATGCAATTTGACCATCCTTTAACCCACCTCGCTAGTACCACTTTTATACTAAGCTCATTTATGGCCCACCTTTTGACCCCTCTAATCAACCATGTAAAGTCACTCCTTCCCACCATATTAGAGTCACTTTGCTACCCTATAAGAGTCCACTTGCCACGATAAATTGGTACAATTTGACCTATTAACATCATATACAGGACAATTTGACCATCTTTAACACCCTCTGGTACCACTTTTATACGAGGTCACATTATGGGCAAATATTTGGACTCTAATCAACCATTGTAAACCTGACTCTCAACCATATTAAGTCACTATTGCACCCTATACGATGTCTACTTGCAACCCATATATTGGTACCAATTGACCTATTACATCATATTACATGCAATTTGACATCCTTTAACCACCTCTATGGTACCACTTTTATACTAAGTCAATTTAGGGCCACATATTTGACTCTAATTCAACCATGTCAGTCACTCTTCACCATATTAAGTCACTTTGCACCTATAAGAGTCACTTGCCACCATATATTGGTACAATTGACCTATTAACATCATATACATGCAATTTGACATCCTTTAACCACCTTGGTACCACTTTTATACGAGTCAATTTTGGGAAACATTTTGGCTCTAATCAACATGTAAGTCACTCTTCACCATATTAAGTCACTTTGCACCCTATAAGAGTCACTTGCCACCATATATTGGTACAATTGACCTATTAACATCATATACATGCAATTTGACATCTTTTAACCACCTCTTGGTACCACTTTTATACAAGTCAATTATGGCAATATTTTGACTCTAATCAACCATGTAAGTGACTCTTCACCATATTAGAGTCACTTTGCACCCTATAAGAGTCTATTGCCACATATATTGGTACAATTGACCTATTAACATCTATACATGCAATTTGACATCCTTTAACCACCTCTATGTACCACTTTTATACAAGTCAATTTAGGCCCATATTTGGCTCTAATCAACCATGTAAGTCACTCTTCACCATATTAGAGTCACTTTGCACCCTATAAGAGTCACTTGCCACCATATATTGGTACAATTGACCTATTAACATCATATACATGCAATTTGACATCTTTTAACCACCTCTTGGTACCTCTTTATATAAGTCAATTAGGGCCACATTTTGACTCTAATCAACCATGTAAGTCACTCTTCACCATATTAGAGTCACTTTGCACCCTATAAGAGTCACTTGCCACCATATATTGGTATAATTGACCTATTAACATCATATACATGCAATTTGACATCTTTAACCACATCTCGGTACCACTTTATACGAGTCAATTTTGGGAAACATTTGGCTCTAATCAACCATGTAATCACTTCACCATATTTAAGTCACTTTGCACCCTATAAGAGTCACTTGCAACCATATATTGGTACAATTGACCTATTAACATCATATACATGCAATTTGACATCCTTTAACCACCTC
>NW_027420782.1:0-2743 GCF_009905375.1 Apium graveolens | reverse complement strand
GCAATATATGGTGCAAGTGACTATTATAGGGTGCAAAAATCACTTAATATGGTGTAAAGTGACTTACAAGGTTGATTATAGCCAAAATGTGGCCCAAAATTGACTCGTGAAAATTGGTAACAAGAGGTGGAAAAGGATGTCAATTGGATGTATATGATGTTTACATGTTAATTGTACTAATATATAGTGGCAAGTGACTCTTATAGGGTGCAAAATCACTCTAATATGGTGTAATGTTACTTACAAGGTTGATTAGAGCCAAAATGTGGACCAAAATGACTCGTATAAAACTAGTACCAAGAGGAGGTAAAAGGATGTGAAATTGGATGTATATAATTTCATGTTAATTATACCAATATGGTGGCAAGTGACTTGTAGGGTGCAAAATCACTCTAATATGGTGTAAAGTGACTTACAAGGTTGATTATAGCCAAAATGTGGCCCTAATTTGTCGTATAAAGTGGTACCAAGAGGTGGTAGAAGGATGTCAAATTGGATGTATATGATGTTTACATGTTAATTTACATATATATATGGCAAATGACTCTTATTGGGTGCAAAATAACTCTAATTAGTGTAAAGTTACTTACAAAGTTGATTAGAGCCAAATGTGGCCCAAAATTGACTCGTATAAAACTAGTACCTAGAGGAGGTAAAAGGATGTCAAATGGATGTATATAATTTTACATGTTAATTGTACCAAATAAGGTGCAAGTGACTCTTATAGGGTGCAAAATCACTCTAATATGGTGTAAAGTGACTTACAAGGTTGATTATAGCCAAAATGTGGCCCTAATTTTTCGTATAAAGTGGTACAAAGAGGTGGTAGAAGGATGTCAAATTGGATGTATATGTTTACATGTTAATTAATATATATAGTGGCAAATGACTCTTATAGGGTGCAAAATAACTCTAATTAGTGTAAAGTTACTTACAAAGTTGATTAGAGCCAAAATGTGGCCCAAAATTGACTCGTATAAAACTAGTACCAGAGGAGGTAAAAGGATGTCAAATGGATGTATATAATTTTTACATGTTAATTGTACCAATATAAGGTGGCAAGTGACTCTTATAGGGTGCAAAATCACTCTAATATGGTGTAAAGTGACTTACAAGGTTGATTATAGCCAAAATGTGGCCCAAATTTTATAAAGTGGTACAAAGAGGTGGTAAAGGATGTCAAATTGGATGTATGATGTTTACATGTTAATTATACTATTATATAGTGGCAAAGTGACTTATAGGGTGCAAAATCTAATTAGTGTAAAGTTACTTACAAGTTGATTAGAGCCAAAATGTGGACCAAAATTGACTCGTATAAAACTAGTACCAAGAGGAGGTAAAAGGATGTCAAATTGGATGTATATAATTTTTACAGTTAATTGTACCAATAAGGTGGCAAGTGACTTTATAGGGTGCAAAATCACTAATATGGTGTAAAGTGACTTACAAGGTTGATTATAGCCAAAATGTGGCCCAAAATTGACTCGTATAAAGTGGTACCAAGAGGTGGTAAAGGATGTCAAATTGGATGTTATGATGTTTACATGTTAATTGTACAAATATATGGTGAAAGTGACTCTTATAGGGTGCAAAATCTCTAATATGGTGTAAAGTTACTTACATTGATTAGAGCAAAATGTGGCCCAAAATTGACTCGTATAAAACTAGTACAAGAGGAGGTAAAAGGATGTCAAATTGGATGATATATTTTTCATGTTAATTGTACCAATATATGGTGGCAAGTGACTCTTATAGGGTGCAAAATCACTCTAATATGGTGTAAAGTGACTTACAAGGTTGATTATAGCCAAAATGTGGCCCAAAATTGACTCGTATAAAGTGGTACAAGAGGTGGCAAAGGATGTCAAATTGGATGTATATGATTTACATGTTAATTGTACTAATATATAGTGGCAAGTGACTCTTATAGGGTGCAAAAAACTCTAATATGGTGTAAAGTTACTTACAATTGATTAGAGCCAAAATGTGGCCCAAAATTGACTCGTATAAAACTAGTACCAAGAGGAGGTAAAAGGATGTCAAATTGGATGTATATAATTTTCATGTTAATTGTACCAATATATGGTGCAAGTGACTCTTATAGGGTGCAAAATCACTCTAATATGGTGTAAAGTGACTTACAAGGTTGATTATAGCCAAAATGTGGCCCAAAATTGACTCGAAAAGTGGTACAAGAGGTGGTAAAAGGATGTCAAATTGGATGTATATGATGTTTACATGTTAATTGTACTAATATATAGTGGCAATGACTCTTATAGGGTGCAAAATCACTCTAATAGTGTAAGTTACTTACAAGTTGATTAGAGCCAAAATGTGGCCCAAAATTGACTCGTATAAAACTAGTACCAAGAGGAGGTAAAAGGATGTAAATTGGATGTATATAATTTTACATGTTAATACCAATATATGGTGGCAAGTGACTCTGTAGGGTGCAAAATCACTCTAATATGGTGTAAAGTGACTTACAAGGTTGATTATAGCCAAAATGTGGCCCTAATTTGTTCGTATAAAGTGGTACCAAGAGGTGGTAGAAGGATGTCAAATTGGATGTATATGATGTTTACATGTTAATTATACTATTATATAGTGGCAAATGACTCTTATGGGTGCAAAATAACTCTAAGTGTAAAGTTACTTACAAAGTTGATTAGAGCCAAAATGTGGCCCAAAATTGACTCGTATAAAACTAGTACCAAGAGGAGGTAAAAGGATGTCAAAT
>NW_027420781.1:0-37332 GCF_009905375.1 Apium graveolens | reverse complement strand
GACAGATAAAGTACCCTTCTTCATTTTTCTTGACTTGATGTCCCAGAAAATAGCTAAGTTCTCCCATCATACTCATTTGATATTTTGACTGCATTACTTTTGCAAACCTTTCACAGAGTTTGGCATTTGTAGAACCAAAGATGAAATCATCAACATATATCTATACCAAAAGTAAGTAATTTCCATGGTTGAGGTAGAACAGTGTTTTATCAATTGTATCTCTGTTAAATCCACTTTCCAGAAGGAATTGAGCTAAAGTCTCATACCATGCTCTTGGAGCTTGCTTAAGGCCATAAAGTACTTTGTTAAGTCTGTAGAAATGATTAGGAAATTTTGAATCTACAAATCCTGGAGGTTGTTCAACATATACCTCTTCTTCCAATTCTCCATTGAGAAAAGCACTTTTCACATCCATTTAAAAGACTTTAAACTTTGAGAGCATAAGCCAAAAGATTCTATGGCTTCCAATCTAGCAACTGGTGCAAATGTTTCATCATAATCAATACCCTCCTGTTGAGAATAGCCTTTAGAAACCAGCTTTACTTTGTTCTTGTAATTATGCCATCACTATCAGTTTTGTTTCTGAACACCCATTTGTGCCAACAACTGATATGTTCTTTGGTCTTGGCACTAGGGTCCAGACTTATTTCTTTCAAATTCATTTAACTCTTCCTGCATTGCTTACACCCAATCAACATCTTGAAGAGCTTCATCCACTTTCTTTGGTTCATTCTGAGATAGAAAGGAATGATAGAGACATTCATTTGATTTTGCAGTTCTAGTTCTGACATCTGCTTCAGGATCTCCAATTATTAAGTCAGGTGTTTGTGATTTGGTCCACTTTCTTACAGATGGAAGTTGATTTCTAGAATTGGATCCTCCCCCATGATCCATGCCGTCTCCATCAACATTTTCTGATGCTCCCCTGTAGATATGCTCTCTGAGACTTCAGAATTAGAGTTGGATCCTTCAGGATTTGAAGAATCAGAGTTTCCAGAATTAGCAGAATTTGGCTCATCAGAACTTGATGAATCAGAACTTGAAGAGCCAGTGACAGGTTCTGATGCTTCTTGAGAGTCTTGAGTTGTGGTAGGATCTTCAGCTTGCTTCCCCTGGACAAGTGCATTTTCCCTTGGAGTAGTTACCATTGTTTCAATGACATCAGAATTTAACCCATCAGAACTTACAGGATCAGGACTTAAGCCATCAGAATTTACAGAATCAAAATTTAAATCTTCATTTTCAAATCTCAGCTGATCATGATCATTGAAATCTTCAAGTACAGTAATCTTTTTATCATCAAAGATACATTGATAGATTCCATGATAACCCTTGTTCTTAAATTGTAGACTCTGAAGGCTTTTGTGGAAAGTGGATATCCAATAAAAATTCCTTCATCAGCTTTTAGATCAAATTTTGACAGCTATTCAGGATAAGTCTTAAGAACAAAACACTTACATCCAAATACATGAAAGTATTTCAGATTTGGCTTCTTTTTCTTCACCATCTCATATGGTTTTTCTATGCTTGTTTATGAATGTAGCATTCTGTGTAAAATAAGTAATCTGCATAGCTTCAGCCCAAAAGTAGGTTGACAGCTTTGCTTCATCAAGCATAGTTCATGCAGCTTCAACGAGAGTCCTCTTCTTTCTTTCTACAACTCCATTTTGCTGTGGAGTTCCGGGTGCAGAAAATTCCTTCTTAATTCCATACTCTTTGCAGAACTCTTCCATAATTGAATTCATGAACTCAGTGCCATTATCACTTCTTATTATTTTAATAGGATCTTTGACCAACTTATTCAGCTGTCTGACATGATCAGTTAGAGTAGATGCAGTTTCATTTTTCTTGTGCAAGAAATACACCCAAGTGTATCTTGTGAACTCATCCACTATAACCATAGCATATTTCTTCTTTGCAATTGACATGACATTTACTGGACCAAATAGATCAACATGCAGTAAGTGATAAGGCTCAAGAATTGAGGATTTAGTTTTGCTCTTGAATGAAGATTTTCTTTGTTTTGCCTTTTGACATGAATCACAAAGGCCATCAGGAGAAAATACTGATTTTGGCAGTCTCTCACAAGATCTTTCTTTACTAGCTCATTTATGTTGTTGAAATTTAAATGAGAGAGTCTTTTGTGCCAATTCCAGCTTTCTTCAATTAATGCTCTACTCAACAGATAGATTGCAGAACCATCAGAACTTGTTGAAAGTCTGGCTTCATATATGTTACCATGTCTGTGACCTTTCAGAACCACTTTGCCTGTAGAATTGCTTACAACTTCACAATGTTCTTCAAAGAAATCCACATGATAACCTCTGTCACAGATTTGACTCACACTTAGCAGGTTGTGTTTAAGTCCTGAGACAAGAGCTACTGATTCAATGATGACATTCCCAAGATTGATATTTCCATATCCCAGAATTTTTCCCATGTTGCCATCTCCATAAGAAACTCCTGGGCCAGCTTTCTCCACAAAGTCTGATAGCAGGGCTTTATTTCCAGTCATATGTCCTGAACATCCACTGTCCAGAATTAGGATATTTTTCCTGTTGCCCTGCAATCACAAAGACCACTATTGGTTAGTTTTAAGGACCCAGACTTGCTTGGATCATTTGGCCTTTTTAAGTTTGTTAGCATTTGCAGCGGATTTAATTTCAGAGTTTATGCTAACATGCTGTTTATCAGAATATATATCAGACTTTACACTAGAAGGAATAATATTAACTTTCTTCAAAGAAGGTTTTATTTGATAATAATCATAGTACAAACTATGATATTCCTTACAAGTATAAATGGAATTCCATAAACTACCACAATGAAAACAAGGATTTTATGGTTTAAACCTAATAGACTGACTCTTAACTCCTGATTTAGGAGGTAAAGAGTTTATATCTTTATTTTTCCTGCAAAAAGAAGCAAGATGGTTAGAGTTTTCACAGTTATACCATTTCTTTCTAGGAGCATTAGGAATAGGGATATAATTATTGCTTTTATTCACACCTTCCTTTCCATTCCTATTTTTCCTAGCTTCTTTTACCTTGTTCACATTTCTAATCTCTTTCAGCTTATACTTAAGCTGCTTCTTTGTTATTAAGCCTATGTTAACTTCAGCTGGTTTATCCTGTTTTAATTTGTCAAAAGTTGACTTTTCTTTGACTTCTGTCCTAGATTCTTTCATCTTTTCAGAATCAGAATTTACAGTTTTTGCTACAAACTTAACAGGATTTACCTTTGGCTTAGCAGTCTGTTTAAGAACAATTGGCTCAATTTGCACAGTTCCTTTCTCATTTTTATCATCTCCATAACCTAAGCCCTCTTTCCAGTTTCCACTACTTAGTAAATTCTAAGTTGTTCTGCCTGAGTTAGTCCAAGTTCTGATAATCTCTCTTTCCTTTTCTAAGTCAGCTTTTAGAGATTCATTCAATTTTAACACTTCATCTCTAACATACAAAGTATCATCTCTTCTTTCTTAGTTTGATGAGAAAAAAACTAACTCCTTTTCTAAATAGTCATTTCTGTTTTTAAAAGCAAGATTTTCAGATGTTAATCTTTTACATGTTAAAGTCTGATCTCTATAACTAATGAACATGGTCTTAAGATATAATCTCAACTCAGTAATATCATCAGTATGAAAAACATAAGTTGTTTGAGGTACCTTTAATTCAGCAGTTTTAGTACTGCTATCAGCATTTGCCATCAAGGCATAGTTCACCTCATTTTCAGAATCTGAAGTGTCTGTCCAGCTTTTCTTCTTTGTGACAAGTGCCTTGCCTTTGTCACTTTTTCCTTTCTTGCAGTCAGGAGATATATGGCCTCTTTCACCACAATTATAGCATTTGACATTTGGGTTGTCTCCTCTGTCAGACTTTTCTCCTTTGCCTTCAGACTTTCTGAATCCTTTCTTATCAGAACTTCCACCTTTCCTGGAAAACTTCTTGCCCTTTCTGAATTTCCTGTAGGCTAACTTTGTGATACCCTTCACCATAAGAGCACACAATTGCATCATCTCTGCATCAACATCCATTTCAGGTAAACTTTCAGTTTCTGAATCATCATCAGAATATGATGACTCTGAATCAGACTTTATGATGAGAGCCTTTCCTTTGCCCCTCTTTGAGGCAACCACTTTAGGAGATTCCTCCTCAGCTTTAAGAGCAACTGTTCTTGACTTTCTTCCATGCCTCTTACTCATTTGATCCATCTCAAGTTCATAAGTCTTGAGCATACCATAAATTTCATTAAAAGTAGTTTCAGTAAGGTCATAGTTGTCTCTTATGGTAGTAGACTTCAAATCCCAATTTTCAGGAAGAGCTAAAAGGAATTTTAGATTTGACTTCAAGATCATATTCCTTGTCCACCAGTGACAGATCATTCAAGAGTTTGACAAACCTGTCATATAAGTCAGTTAATGACTCATCAGCTTTTGAGTCAAAGTGCTCATACTCTTGAGTGAGTATAGTCCTCCTATTCTTTTTGATTGCATTAGTTCCCTGGCATCTTGTCTCCAAAGCATCCCATATCTCCTTTGCAGTCTTGCATCCAATTACCCTGTTTGACATGACATTATCAATGGCACTATGCAACAAATGCCTTACCCTTGCATCCTTGGCAATAGATGAGATGTCTTCAGCTATGTAATCACCTTTCTCCTTTGGTATGGACTTTGCTGGTTGATCAGCAACTACAACAGAGAGCTTGATAGGCTTATATGGTCCTTCATTAATCCTATCAAGGTATTCTGGATCTGTAGCTTCCAAAAACATAGCCATCTTCACTTTCCATATGGGATACTCAGAAGGTCTCATTATGGGAACCCTAATAGTATCATATCGACTATGGGTTTGAGTGTTTTAAGTTTCTTGAGTTTTGGTGGGCTTAGTTGGGGTTTGTGTTTCTTCAGACATGATTGTTTGGATCTTTACTGTATGTGTGTTAACAGAAAAGTACCACTTGTTAGGTCACACAACACTGTAGAAGGGGTTTGAATACAGTGTTTATACAATCAAATCAATTTGAACACAAGTATGTAACAAAGATGAAGTATATTCAATACTATGTTACAATATGAACTATTGTTCTCTCTCAGTGATGAACAAATATCACTAAGAGATGCTAGGTTACAATGTATAATCTTCTCGATAATGATAACACATGTAGTGTAAACCCTAAGCCGTGTTTATATAGTACACAGTTACAAGATATATTCTAATTGATATGAAATATAATTCTGTCTCCTAAAATATATCAATTAGATATCTTCTACAAGTCTTCTAGTCCTCTAACTCTTCATGCATATCTTTTTTTGTTTTACTCCAGATCTTCTCCTGTAAATCACCCGCATTCCTTATCTGAAGTCTTCTCGCACTTAAAAACTGATATGTATCTCCTGATGCCTTAAGTTCTGATATTAAGTTCTGACTTCAGTAAGTTCTGATTTCAGTAAGTCCTGATATGTCCTGTTGTTAAGTTCTGAAAACTAAACACAAATCATATTAGACATGACATCTCAAATATATCTAACAATCTCCCCCAACTTGTAAATTATGCAAAATATACAAGTTAATAAATTTGATGATGTCAAAAACATTTTAAGTACAAATGCAATAAGAGTTTAATAAGACAACTAACTACAACGTACAGTCCTTGTAGCTTTTACCAATCTCACTGACTTAATCTGAATCCAAAGTGATTCTTGACAAAGTTTGATATCAGCTTTTCTTCTTTATTCCTCAGGACTTGAGCTATTGTAGTCTTGACTTGCTTCATCTCTTCATCTTGACTTCCAATCTGGTAGATTACTATCCTTAGAGCAGAGATATGGTTTTTCTAAACCATCACCCAGTCTTATTACCCTTGGATGAGAAGAATCTTCATTGTAACACAAACATTTCTCTTTCAAAATCACTTCAAGTTTAGCAAAATCCTTCTTCATTGGAATTTCACTTCCATCATCTTCAACTATGTTAGGAATGAATTCTGTAACCCTTGAGCCAGAAATTCTTGCTTTATCTCTTATGGTCTTCAATATGAAATTTGACCATCTTCTGGTAATATCAGACTTGATCGCTAAAAGATAATGAAAGAATTGAAGTTCTTTCAGAGATTTGTTCAACACATCTGATTCTGACATTTGATATGTCCTTCCATCTTCAAGAAATAGAATCATATTTTCTTTGACATTATGCTTGTCATGAGCATCCAGTACCACTAGAACAGAGAACCATATCAAGGTGTTTCTGTGTAACATCTTCAAGAGGTTTGTCAGTTAACAAAATGGATCTCTAGTAGCAACTTCAACTCCTGTTTTGATCTTAAGCTTCATCAGAACCTAGGCCTGCCCTATCTCTTGGTTCTCTAGCATTTAACCCAATAGTCATGAAATCAGACATCAATTGGATTTTCCTTTATAAGCTCATTATATATGATAGTTTCCTCGGGAGATATGTGGATGGTTTTAGGGCTGCCATCAGTGACCTTCCCGATGGAAGATCTTATGTTAGGTCACACAACACTGTAGAAGGGGTTTGAATATAGTGTTTATACAATCAAATCGATTTGAACACAAGTATGTAACAAAGATCAAGTATATTCAATAAACTATGTTACAATATGAACTATTGTTCTCTCTCAGTGATGAACAAATATCACTAAGAGCTACTAGGTTACAATGTATAATCTTCTCGATAAAGGTAACACATGTAGTGTAAACCCTAAGCCGTGTATATAGTACACAGTTACAAGATATATTCTAATTGATATGAAATATAATTCTGTCTCCTAAAATATATCAATTAGATATCTCTACAAGTCTTCTAGTCCTCTAACTCTTCATGCATATCTTTTTTTGTTTTAGTCCAGATCTTCTCCTGTAAATCAGCCGCATTCCTTATCTGAAGTCTTCCCGCACTTAAGTTCTGATATGTATCTCCTGACGCCTTAAGTTCTGATATTAAGTTCTGACTTCAGTAAGTTCTGATTTCAGTAAGTCCTGATATGTCCTGTTGTTAAGTTCTGAAACCTAAACACAAATCATATTTGACATGACATCTCAAATATATCTAACATCTAAAGAGTGTGCCCCAGTCACCATTCTCCCATCTGCGCCCAACAAAACTATCCCTCCAGTGCTGGTTATTATCAGGGATTTAAGCACTGTTGAAGATTTGTGGAGACTTGGGTCGTTGTCTAATATAAACCCAACCAGGTTGGGCACTATTATATCATTGGAAAATTTTATTAAACACAGCTACGGAAAGAGGAAAACCACTCCTAAGGCATAAAACCATGAAACAAAAGATATTTCTCCAGACATTTGGGGGAAGTTGGCAAGGATTGATTTTCAAATCAGCTAATAATCTAGGAATGAACTCATGAAAAGAAAACCTTAGCCCCGCGGTAAGGGCATCAGCATAAACAAATAAAGTTACGGGCTTCCAGTGACATGTACGGTCACCACCTTCGGTAGAAACTATCCTAAGGGGAGCACTAACGTTAAAGGTTACGTTAAGTTTGTTGATAGCATCTACATTATACTAAATATTAAAATAATCTAAGGACTCTAAATGAGCTTCAGATGGATATTCGTCCCCCCCCAGTATTAATCATATCTAGTAAAGACATATAAGATGAACGAATTTTGATTTCGTTACCTCCCTTAGATCCTGAAGCAATCTTGGTTGACCTCTTTGAGCTCTTGTCTGCCATTTATGAAGGCTAAGTCGAAGCTTGAGGCTGAATGTAGGAGGAGGAAGGAGGCCGGAAATGACTTGCTCTACGAAAAACTCTTGGAGGTTGAGAGAGAGGAGGGGAGTTTTTAAAGTGAGAAATGAGAAAGTGAGTTGTGAAATCTCACTTCACTTTCCTCTCTTATATAGCCCTCATAACCGGTTAATGGGCCGGTCAAAAAGGAATTTTAACCGTTTATAACAGGTTAAAAACCCAGCCCAAAGGGTTAGGCCCAGCTCTAGAGACTTCTAGAAGGCTCTTAAAAATAAGATAAATATAAAATATATATATATATTATATGTATAAAGTAAATACCCCAGAAGATTCCGGAACATTCTGGATAATTCTGGATTAAAAAGCCCATGATTTGTAGGCCCAAAGTAATGAGGCCCATTTAGGAAATCCAGGAGAAAAGGCCTAAGTTTATAGGCCCAATACAAAGCCCAGGAAAAAGCCTGATTAAGGTTAAAGCCCAGTTTCAAATTAAATCCTGACCAAAAACATAGGTCAGGATCCTGATCGACTTCGTGGTCGAAAAACCCACGATCAGGAATTAATGGCCCTTTATTCAGTCAAGATTTGGTAAAAACTTGAAATCCTGACCGAAGAAAAGCCGGGATCCTGATCGAAGGTTTCTGCCCGAATGAACCCGAAAATTCTCTTTAAAACCATCAAATGTGATTCCTTTGAATTGGCTTGAAATCTTGCACACAGACATGTTGCAAATATAATGTCTGGTCTACTAGCAGTTAAATACAACAAAGATCCAATCATTCCTCTATAACCTGAAATGTCTACACTTTTTCCTTTTTATATCCATACAACTTAGTAGTTGTAGACATAAGTGTAGATGGAGGTGAACAATCAACCATACCAAACTTCTTCAATAAATCCTTGACATACTTAGTTTGGCTGATGAAGATTCCATCACTCCTTTAGCTGACTTGGAGTCCAAGAAAGTAACTTAACTCTCCCAGCATACTCATTTCATATTCACTCTACATGAGTTTTGAGAATCTTTGACATAACTTTTCATTAGTAGAACCAAAAATGATATCATCCACATAGATTTGAACTAGTATCATATCATCACCATGCTGCTTGTAGGAGAGAGTCTTATCTATTATTCCTCTAGTGAATCCATGTTTGATCAAAAATTCTGACAGTGTGTCATACCAAGCACTAGGTTCTTGCTTTAGTCCATAGAGAGCCTTCAATAATTTGTATACAAAGTTTGGAAATTCTGGATCTTCAAAGCCAGGTCGCTGTTGCACATAAACTTCTTTTTCCAACTTACCATTAAGGAATACACTCTTCACATCCATTTGATACACTTTAAAGTTTGAGTGTGCAGCAAATGCAAGAAAAATTCTTATTGCTTCAAGTCTTGCAACTGGATCAAAAGTTTAATCATAATAAATTCCTTCCTTATGTGAGTAGCCTTTTGCAACCAACCTTGCTTTATTTCTGGTGACTATCCCATTTTCATCCATTTATTCCTGAACACCCACTTTGTTCCAATTACACTTATGTTTTTTGGTGAAGAAACCAATTCCCAAACTTTGTTTCTTTCAAACTGATTTAGCTCCTCTTGCATATCAGATATTTAATCAGGATCAAGTAGAGCTTTCTTAGTTTTCTTGGGCACAACTTATGAAAGAAAATATGCACGAAGACATTCATTTGCAGTTGCACTTCTAGTCCTCACTCTAACAGTTGGATCACCAATAATTGCTTCTCTTGTGTGACTTCTATCCTATTTTATGGTGTGAGTTTTTTGACTTGAATTTTCTGTATTTTTTTTACCATTGGCATGACTTGCACAACTATCTCCTCTTTCTCCCCTTGAGTTTGTTCTATCAAATTTAGGTGTTTGAGATGAGCTTCCATTCTCATAATTCACTTGCTCAGTTGACTCTTCATCTATTTTTGTTTTGTGTTGATTTCAGCTTCATCCTCAGAATCACTATCAATGTTGAGTTTTTTAAATTTCAGGGTCTCAGCTTTATTTTCATCAAGGCATTCCAAGCCTGAACACTTGTCATCATAAAAAATTTCATTGATGATTTCCATAATTTTATTTTTCTCAATCACATAGACTTTGTAGGGAGTTCTCTCCAATGAATATCCTAGAAAAATTGCTTCAAAAACCATAGAATTAAATTTTCCCACATATTCAGAGTTGTCTTTCAAAATATAACACTTGCTTCCAAATACATGAAGATGCTTCACAGTTGGCTTTTTTAGATAAGATTGAGTAGGGTGATTTGCCAAGATTTTTGTTGATGAGATATCTGTTTTGAGTATAGCAAGCAATGTTCACAGCTTCTTCCCAAAAACGTGTTGGCAGTTTGTTATCTTACAATATTGTTCTAGCAGCCTCCACTAATGTTCTATTTTTCCTTTCTAAAACACCATTCTGTTGAGGTGTCCTAGCTGCTGAAAATTCTTAAACAATGACCTTATCTTTGTAGAATTCAGTTAAAGTTGCATTTATGAATTCTATGCCATTGTCACTCCTCAACCTTTTTACATAATTATGGTCTTCATCCTGCTTCTCAATCTTCTTGATGTGTTCAATTATGATGTGTGGAATTTCATCCTTAGAGTGCATAAACTCTACCCATGTGAACCTTGATTAGTCATCCATCATCACAATTGCATATTTCTTTCTTGAAATTGATAAGACATTTACTGGTCCAAATAAGTCCACGTGAATAAGTTCCAAAGGTGCACTTATGGATTCACCGTTTACTCTTGTGACTTGATTTCTTCATTTTTCCTTTTTGACAAGCCTCAGAGACCTCATTTTGAGCAAACTCCAGATTTGGCATGACTCTCACTAACTCCTTTTGACTAGAGTATTGATTGCCTTGTAAATCAAGTGAGGGAGCTTTTTATGCCACAACTTGCTTTGTTCTTCAGATGCCTTGGTGTAGAAGCAACAAATTCCATCCTCATTTGCTGAGTCTAGGTCTGCAACAAATAAGTTTCATTTCCTTGCTCCTTTTAAAGCAGTTTCACCAGTCTTTTTGCTGATAATTAGGCATTCTCCTTTATCAAATAAAATATTGAATGCTCTATCTTTAAGTTGGCTGACACTTAGGAGATTCACCTCAAGACCAACTACCAGTGCTACATCTTCAATGACAACATTTCCCTAAATTATCTTTCCATATCCCATTGTGAAACCTTTGCTGTTGTCTCCAAAAGTCACTAATGGGCCAGCCATCTTCTCAAATTACGATAGCAGGGTCATATCACCTGTCATATATCTTGAACATCCACTGTCTATGATCCATATGACCTTCTTTATTTGCCCTGCACACAATGAGGATTAAGTGTGTTTAGCAATCCAAGCAGTGTTGGGTACTTTTTCTTGTTAACAAATTTGACAGAAGTAGAATTTGATGTTTCCGAAAGAATGTAGTTCATTGATTGATGTGCATTTTCCTTTTTAGCTGGGGATTCAATATTGACTTCCTTAAGATCTACTCTCATCTAGTGACAACTTGTCATTACTTTCATCTTGCAAGGTATACAATCAAACTTGTCACATAATGAGTAAGGATCATTAGCTTTTGCTTCATTATACTTGCATGCTCCCAATCTTGGCTCCCTAACAGCCATTTTACAAATATGAGTTTGATGATTTATAGATACACATTCTTGGCATTATTTCCTTGGAGTACTGAAACAAATGCAAAGTTATTGCTTTTGTTAATTCTAACCTTTCCATTTTTGTTCTTCTTCTTCTTTTCTGCATTCTCAGCCTTAACTTCCTTGATTGGTTTCTTGGGAGTTTAGTTTACCATGGGCTTCTTCTTAGCTTTGGAAGTTGAGCTATTTTTGTGCACTTCTTCTTATTTCCTCATCGGTAATTTCTTGCTTTATGATCAACTCATCTTCACTAAAATTTACTTCACATGCTTTGAATAGTGGTGAATCAACCTTTCTCAGCATGGCTGGGACATCTCATTTGTTGCTGCCTTTTCCTTGTCACCTTCAACTTTCTTGTTGTTGTTCAATGCATCATAATACAAGCCAACAGCATGTTAGCACATGGCTGTCTTCTCATGGTACCGACCAACTAGCTAAGATGCATTCCTGAATGACTTCAGTTTCACCTCATTCTTTTTCTGATTTTTAATTTTTAATTATAAATATTTAAATAAAAATTAGGCTATTTATAGTAGGTAAAATAATACTCATAATTAAAATTAAGGCCTAAAATACATCTTTTAAAATTAATTGGCCCTAATTTTATAATTTTTGAGTATTAATTATTAATTTTTAAATATTTAATATATACAATATATATGCCAAAAATTCCCAAAAATTGTGAATAATTCAAAAATATAAAGGAAAAGGTATAAATGAAATTCCTATAATTTTATAAAAATAAAAATGTGATTTTTGTGTGGGGTTTTTAACACCCAATGGGGCCCGGAAAAATTATTTTCGCAAAGCGAGAAAATTTATAAAATACCTAGATGTTCAGAATATCGCGATGGTACAAGCCGTTCTAAGAAAAATAAGGCCAATTATTTTATTTGAAATATCAGCTATTAATACATAGTTCGGGTCGTATAACTTTTGATACGAAGGCTTTTATTACAAATAAAAAATCCGATAATTACCCGGAAATATCCTAACAATACGGAATGCACATAACACGTAACATTTTGGGTTTTATAGCTAATTATACATAAATGACATAATAAATCACATAATTTATCTTATTTACGATATAATACAATCATAATTTTTTAGTCGTTAGAAGGAACAAAGGAGTCCTTGAGAGACTATTTGAACCATTTCACAAAGGAGGCTTTGAAGGTTTCAGAACTCGATGGAAAGGTAGCTATGATAGCGTTACAGCAAGGAACTAGAGATGAATTTTTCAAGATGTCCCTTAGCCAAGCGTCCCCTGAAAGCATGTTAAAGTTTCAATATAGGGCCGAGAAGTATATCAAGGTGGAGGAAAGTATTAGGAAGACGGTGGTGAACAACGAACCCGCTTGTGGCAAGAAGCGGAAGACTGATCTGGAATATAATGCTAAGGATAAGTATCCCAGAACCGAGAAAGATGTTGATTCAACCCAAGAAAGGGGGGACCTGGATAAAAGTTCACCGAATATGCTAAGCTGAATGCCCCTAGGAGCCAGATCTTAATGGAAATTGAGAGAGATAGGGATGTTTGTTGGCCCAAACCCTTGAAGGCTGATCTGCTAAGCTAGATAAGAGAAAATATTATAGATTTTACAAGAATCCTGGTCATGACACCGATGAGTGTAGACAACTGAAGGATGAAATTGAATTCCTTATTCGAAAGGAAGGCTGAGCAAGTATACTGGAGATGGAGGAGATAGGAGTAATAATGGAAAAAGAAACTTGGATGATCATAGAAACGATCAGGATGATCAGGGGCGAAACCCCCAACCCCGGGGGCCATTGATAAACACAATCTTAGGAGGATCTCAGCCACGAGGGCCAGTAATAAACACGATCTTTAGAGGACCAACTGCTGCCAGATTGTCTAAGAATTCAAGGAAAGCCTATACCAGAGAAGTCATGCATAGTGGGGGAAGCTCCGAAAAAGAGCCTGGACCGAAGTAACAATGACATTTGATGATTTTGACTTAGAGAGTGTCAAATTTCCTCATGACGATCCCCTAGTCATAACACCAATACTAGGGAACAACCCAGTGAGAGAGTCCTCGTAGACAATGTGCATCGGTGGACACCTTACTCCATGATACCTTCATAAGGATGGGTTACAACCGATTCTCAACTAACCCCAATTGATATGCGATACATGGTTTCGCTGGAGTCGAGTCCCCGTGGAAGGGATAATTAAGTTGCGTTTGACTATAGGTCAGGAACCAAGGCAAGCAACACATATGTTGAACTTTGTGGTGGTAAAGGCTGGATGAACTTACAATGCAATCATGGGAAGAACAAGAATACATGCTTTTAAAGCAGTCCCCTCCTCTTACCATTCAGTAATGAAGTTTCCCACTATAACGGGATTGGGAAGAGAAAGGAGACCAGAAGATGGCAAGGAGTTGTTACGTGGCCTCCCTTAGGGCAGATGGTGCTAAGGGCAGGTTTTGCCTATTAAAGATCTGGATTTTCGTGAGAATGATGAGAGATGAGGGAAGCTGGAAGAAGACCTGATTTCGGGTCCCTTTGGCTCCCGAGGACCCTAGAAGGTGACCTTTATTGGAACATCTTGGAGGAGCCCCTTAGAGGAAAGTTAGTGAAGTTCTTGTAAGAAAATAATGATGTGTTTGCATGGTCAGCAGCTGATATGCCCGTTATAGACTCGGGACTGATCACCCACAAGTTAACGTGGATCCCAATCAAAAGACTATGAAATAAAAGAAAAGAAGTTTTTCCCCTGAGAGGTAGGAAGCAATCAAGCAAGAAGTGGAGAAGCTCTTAGAGGCTGGTTTCATTGAAGAAATACAATTTTCGGAATGGTTAACAAACCCTGTAATGGTAAAAAGGCTAATGGAAGATGAAGAATGTGTGTAGATTTCACTGATCTGAACGATGTGTGCCCAAAGGATTGTTTACCGTTGCCAAGGATAAATACATTGCTAGGTGCGACTATTAGTCATGAAATGCTAAGCTTATAAATGGATTCAGCGGATATAATCAAATTAAGATGCATAAGGATGACATCCCAAATGTATCATTTATTACCGACTTTGGTGTTTTTTGTTATCTTGTTATGACGTTTGGTCTTAAGAATACAGGAGCTACCTATCAAAGATTGGTAAATAAGATTTTCAAAGATATTATTGGCAAAAACTATGGAAGTTTATGTAGATGACATGTTAGTCAAGAGTCTTGCGAAGAATGACCACATAACCCATTTGAGGTAAGCTTTTGAGGTCCTAAGATACCACAAAATGATGTTAAATCTGTAAAGTGTGCTTTCGGAGTGGGATCTGGAAAGGTTTTGGGATTGATGGTCTCAAGAGGGGAATTAAAGTAAATCATGATAGATAAAGGCCATTTTGGACATGGAGCCCTCCGCGGTCTATCAAGGATGTTCAAAAACTTACTGGAAGGAGCGCTGCCTTAGGATGATTCATCGCCAAATCTGGAGACAAATGCTTGCCATTCTTCAATTCCTTGAAGAAAGTAAACATTTCATATGGACTGAGGAAAGTCATGAGTGTTTAAAGGATTGAAAAAAATATATGGTTCAAGCCCCGTTGCTGGCCAAACCAGCCGTGAATGAAACTTTGTACTTATATTTGGCCATTTCAGAGAATGCCTTGTGCACCGTATTGGTTAAGGATGAACTTAAAGTCCAGAAACCCATATATTCTATCCGTAAGATTTTGCACGGAGCTGAGTTGAATTATTCGACTATTGAAAAGTTTGTATTAGCCCTAGTGATGGCTTCAGGGAAGTGCGTCCTTACTTCCAAGCTCATAAAATTGAAGTGCTAACAAATCAACCTTTGAGAACATCATCCACAGTCCTAAAAGTCAGTGGAAGGCTGATTAAATGGTCTATTGAGCTGGAGAGAATTCTTCATAAAATAAGAGCCACAAATGGAGATAAAAGCCCAGGCCTTGGATGACTTCTTAGTTGAATGTACCATCCCCAACCAAGAAGTAGGGGGCAGGAAGATACTGAACCTTAGGGCATGAAGGGAAAAGAGGATAATGAAGGAGAAAAGAATGAGGACAAGGAATTCTGGGTTCTCTATTTTGATGGAGTATCAAAAACAAATTCAAGTGGAGCTCAGCTGGGACTTACAAAGCCCTGCTGGTTTTCTATCGAATATGCTATGAAGTTAGATTTCCCAACTATGAATAATGAAGCTGAATATGAAGCCTTGATAGTGGGCTTGGCCTGGCAGGAACATTAGGGTTAAGAACTTGAAAGTCTGTGGAGATTCGAAGCTTGTCGTATCCTAGGTCAAGGGGGAGTTTGAAGCAAGGGGATGAAACCATGGCAAGGTATGTGCGCCTAGTGAGGGCGTGATGACTCATTTCGATGAATGCCATATTGAGTACATTCCAAGAGAGGAAATGCTAAGGCAGATGCATTATATCAGTTCGCTGATCAGAGATAAGAGTGTGTACTTCCACATTTTGAAAACACGAAGCATGATGTTATGCTTGTAGCTCCTATAGGGCTGGGGACATCAGGGATGGATCCCTTAAGGCCCATATTCAAACTGGATGACTTCCAAGTGATGTGTCTGAAGCATGAAAGTTGGCCATGCGAGCACTGAGATACTCCTGATCGATGGAATTTTATATAAGAGGTCTTATGTGGTTCCTTACTTAAGGTGTCTTAGGACTGAGGAGCGTTTGGCTCTCGAAGAAGAACAGGAAGGTATTTGCAGGCAACACTTGGGGGGCAGAGCCTTGGCACATAAGATAATTCGTTTAGGCTTTTATTGGCCATAGATGATGGTCGATGCCAATGAATATGTGAAGTGTGATCGTTGTCAGAAACATGCACCGGTTGTTCGACAACCCCCTGAGATGTCGACTTCCATCAATTCACCAATTCCCTTTGGCATATGGGGAATGGATTATTTGGACCTTTTCACATGGCCACTGCACAAAGAAAGTTTCTGATTATAGCTATAGATTATTTTACCAAGTGGATTGAATCTAAACCTTTAGCCAAGATCACAACTAAGCAGGTTGCGGAATTCCTGTGGTAAAACATTATGTGCAAATAGGGAATCCCTCGTATCCTGGTCACCGATAATGGAACACAGTTCAACAATGAAGAGTTCAGAAAGTATTGCGAGGAGAATGAGATCGAGTTACGGTTTACCTCCTTAGCTCATCCACAAGCCAACGGACAAGTGGAAGTGGAAATCATATAATTCTAGATGGTCTGAAGAAGAGGATTGAAAAATCCAGGAATAATTGGGTGGATGAAATACTCCCATAATTTAGGCTTATCGGACTACTTGTAGAGTCACTACTGGAGCGACACCCTTTATGTTGCCATATGGAGCGGAGGCAGTTGTTCCTGTGGAAATATCACACTCGTCTCCCAGAATCTAGGCATACAATGCTGAAGAAAACAAGGAAGGACAAAGCGCTGGCCCTGGACCCTAATTGATGAATTACGAGATGAGGCAATTATAAGATAATGGAATATCAAAAAAGCTTCTTTCTACCACAACTTAAGGGTTAAATAAAGGTTCTTCAAACACGGTGACTTGGTTCTAAGAAAAGTAGAAGTGCTTCCGGTATAGGGCAGAAAGGAAAGTTGGCCCCAAAATTGGGAAGTGTTGTACACGATCAAAGTGTTTCAAGGAAGAGGATCTACAAGTTGGAAAACTATGGATGGTTTGAGTACCAAGGACTTGGCACCGTGCAAGGACCCTGAAAGTCTACTATGTATAAGCCTGATTATCACCTGGAAAATAGGTTGAAAAGCA
Organism: Apium graveolens; assembly: GCF_009905375.1. Lineage (NCBI taxonomy): Eukaryota > Viridiplantae > Streptophyta > Magnoliopsida > Apiales > Apiaceae > Apium > Apium graveolens. The sequence goes on along the minus strand of NW_027420781.1, from coordinate 20,162 downwards.
CCTTAAAGCTTTGCTCGCTTAGGATTTTATGTTTTAGTGTTGCAAGGCTATTATTTTATGTTTTAGTTTTACCAAGACTTATGTAAGAGATGAATTCCAGAGTTTATGAAGTTCATGAAGTTTTCGACATATAGTATTAAGTTTATACAACATATGAAGTTATAATAAATAAAACTAAGTGCATAAATTCTGATATAAAAACATAGAATTTGATAAATAAAGAGGTTATTACAAGTTCTGATCATAAATTAACAAAGCCACGCAGGCTAATGAAAACTCTAAAGAGCAGAGGTGTCATTGGAATCCATGTTGTCATCCCCTCCGCTCTCACTCGACCATCTCAGCAGTGTCAGTCTCGAAAGAAGAAGAGCTAAGATTCGCTGCAGCAGGTCTGGAAGACTACTCTGGAGGGGGAAGAAGCGATCTTGAGGAATATCATCCGAGAAAACTACAAGGATACAGAACCTCTATAGTAAGGTCTCGTCATCGGGGCACACGTTAGTCGGCCGGGTTTATGTCGGGACAAGCCTCGGTCACGGTCCCGAGGGCCGTGTCCCAGCCAGTCCTGAAAAACCCATGGAATACTGTGTTGTCCCTAACCCTCATTGTAACGACCGAGAATTTTGCGTCATAATTAAGAAAGTAAAGTATGTGTTATGTGATGAGATTATGTGATTAAGTGGTGATTATTTGTCTTATCTGTATACTAGAGTTAAGGAGCGTGGATAAAAACGTTCCAATTTAAAGAGTCAGCTTAGAAGTCAAGCTGTGGTTTCGGGCCGTCAGGTAGAACGGAACCCGTCCTAATATAGAAATTAAATAATATAAAATGTGAATTATATGTGAAGTAAATGAATGAAGTATTTCGTCTTAAGAGACGTGTTGATTGGCAAAGGTAATGAGAAGCGTATTCGAAACGCTGAGCGTCGGGCCGTCAGGCTGAACGTGACCCGATACGCGTAAAAGGGAATAAGATTAAAGAGGGATATATTCTATGATCAGGACCTGAGTCGTTATGTGACTATATGCGTGTGATTGCTTGACTGTGTGCATGATTATATGTTCTGTGTTAATTTCTGTGAATTTTAAAGGAATTATGTGATTTACTAAGGGTTTATTTAACCTTTCGTGCCATTTTTATAAAATCATCTGAGATGGATAAAAATATGGGATTTGTTCTGTTATCTTCATAGAGGTCTTAGAGACTTTTTAAAATGATAAGTGAATTTAATTTGGGGTCTTTGCATTTTTAAATTGATTTTATGTGGAAAAGGTATTTATTAAAGTGAGTTTGCGAAATTCATATAAAATCAATCCGCTCGCTCAAATTCTTATTATGAGTAATGGATGAAAGCTAATTCGAGACCTACGCGTTAAAATGTCATTTTCAATAATTCTCAACTTTCCGAGAGAGATATATTTTGTATTTAAATCTTTTATCGCATTTAAGTAAAAAGAAGAGGGATGAGTGAGTAAAAGGAAGTTGGTAAATTATAGATTGCCCTGTTTCTAAGTGTATATATAACCCACTTTCTTTTACTCCATCCTTTCTTTTACTTAAATGCGATAAAATTTAAATACAAATATATCTCTTCGGAAAGTTGAGAATTATTGAAAATGACATTTTAACGCGTAGGTCTCGAAATTAGCTTTTCATCCATTACTCATAATAAGAATTTGAGCGAGCGGTTGATTTTATATGAATTTCGCAAACTCACTTTAATAAATACCTTTTCCACATAAAATCAATTTAAAAATGCAAAGACCCACAATTAAATTCACTTATCATTTTTAAAAAGTCTCTAAGACCTCTATGAAGATAACAGAACAAATCCCATATTTTATCCATCTCAGATGATTTTAAAAAATGCACGAAGGTTAAATAAACCCTTATGTAATCACATAATTCCTTTAAATTCACAGAAATTAACACAGACATATAATCATGCACACAGTCAAGCAATCACACGCATATAGTCACATAACGACTCAGTCTGATCATAGATATATCCCTCTTTAATCTTTATTCCCTTTTTACCGTATCGGGTCACGTTCAGCCTGACGCCCGACGCTCAGCGTTTCGAATACCTTCTCATTACCTTTGCCAATCAACACGTCTCTTAAGACGAATACTCATTCATTTACTTCACATATAATTCACATTTTATATTATTTAATTTCTATATTAGGACGGGTTCCGTTCTACCTGACGGCCCGAAACCACAGCTTGACTTCTAAGCTGACTCTTTAAATTGGAACGTTTTTATCCACGCTCCTTAACTCTAGTATACAGATAAGACAAATAATCACCACTTAATCACATAATCTCATCACATAACACATACTTTACTTTCTTAATTATGACGCAAAATTCTCGGTCGTTACAATGAGGGTTAGGGACAACACAGTATTCCATGGGTTTTCAGGACTGGCTGGGACACGGCCCTCGGGACCGTGACCGAGGCTTGTCCCGACATAAACCCGGCCGACTACGTGTGCCCCGATGACGAGACCTTACTATAGAGGTTCTGTATCCTTGTAGTTTTCTCGGATGATATTCCTCAAGATCGGCTTCTTCCCCCTCCAGAGTAGTCTTCCAGACCTGCTGCAGCGAATCTTAGCTCTTCTTCTTTCGAGACTGACACTGCTGAGATGTCGAGTGAGAGCGGAGGGGATGACAACATGGATTCCAATGACACCTCTGCTCTTTAGAGTTTTCATTAGCCTGCGTGCTTTGTTATTTATGATCAGAACTTGTAATAACCTCTTTATTTATCAATTCTATGTTTTTTATATCAGAATTTATGCACTTAGTTTTATTTATTATAACTTCATATGTTGTATAAACTTAATACTATATGTCGAAAACTTCATGAACTTCATAAACTCTTGGAATTCATCTCTTACATAAGTCTTGGTAAACTAAAACATAAAATAATAGCCTTGCAACACTAAAACATAAAATCCTAAGCGAGCAAAGCTTTAAGGTGCTTTTCAACCTATTTTCCAGGTGATAATCAGGCTTATACAGTAGACTTTCAGGTCCTGCACGTGCCAAGTCCTTGGTACTTCAAAACCATCCATAGTTTCCAACTTGTAGGATCCTCTTCCTTGAAAACTTTTGATCGTGTACAACACTTCCCAATTTTGGGGCCAACTTTCCTTTCTGCCCTATACCGGAAGCTTCTACTTTTCTTAGAACCAAGTCACCTTGTTTGAAGAACCTTATTTAACCCTTAAGTTGTGGTAGAAAGAAGCTTTTTTGATATTCCATTATCTTATAATGTGCCTCATCTCGTACTTCATCAATTAGGTCCAGGGCCAGCCTTTGTCCTTCCTTTTTCTTCAGCATTGTATGCCTAGATTCTGGGAGACGAGTGTGATATTTCCACAGGAACAACTGCCTCCGCTCCATATGGCAACATAAAGGGTTGCTCCAGTAGTGACTCTACAAGTAGTCCGATAAGCCTAAATTATTGGGAGTATTTCATCCACCCAATTATTCCTGGATTTTTCAATCCTCTTCTTCAGACCATCTAGAATTATATGATTTCCACTTCCACTTGTCCGTTGGCTTGTGGATGAGCTAAGGAGGTAAACCGTAACTCGATCTCATTCTCCTCGCAATACTTTCTGAACTCTTCATTGTTGAACTGTGTTCCATTATCGGTGACCAGGATACGAGGGATTCCCTATTTGCACATAATGTTTTACCACAGGAATTCCGCAACCTGCTTAGTTGTGATCTTGGCTAAAGGTTTAGATTCAATCCACTTGGTAAAATAATCTATAGCTATAATCAGAAACTTTCTTTGTGCAGTGGCCATGTGAAAAGGTCCAAATATCCATTCCCCATATGCCAAAGGGAATTGGTGAATTGATGGAAGTCGACATCTCAGGGGGTTGTCGAACAACCGGTGCATGTTTCTGACAACGATCACACTTCACATATTCATTGGCATCGACCATCATCTATGGCCAATAAAAGCCTAAACGAATTATCTTATGTGCCAAGGCTCTGCCCCCCAAGTGTTGCCTGCAAATACCTTCCTGTTCTTCTTCGAGAGCCAAACGCTCCTCATCAGTCCTAAGACACCTTAAGTAAGGAACCACATAAGACCTCTTATATAAAATTCCATCGATCAAGGAGTATCTCAGTGCTCGCATGGCCAACTTTCATGCTTCAGACACATCACTTGGAAGTCATCCAGTTTGAATATGGGCCTTAAGGGATCCATCCCTGATGTCCCCAGCCCTATAGGAGCTACAAGCATAACATCAATGCTTCGTGTTTTCAAAATGTGGAAGTACACACTCTTATCTCTGATCAGGCGAACTGATATAATGCATCTGCCTTAGCATTTTCCTCTCTTGGAATGTACTCAATATGGCATTCATCGAAATGAGTCATCACGCCCTCACTAGCGCACATACCTTGCCATGGTTTCATCCCTTGCTTCAAACTCCCCCTTGACCTAGGATACGACAAGCTTCGAATCTCCACAGACTTTCAAGTTCTTAACCCTAAATGTTCCTGCCAGGCCAAGCCCAACTATCAAGGCTTCATATTCAGCTTCATTATTCATAGTTGGGAAATCTAACTTCATAGCATATTCGATTAGAAAACCAGCAGGGCTTTGTAAGTCCAGCTGAGCTCCACTTGAATTTGTTTTTGATACTCCATCAAAATAGAACCCAGAATTCCTTGTCCTCATTCTTTTCTCCTTCATTATCCTCTTTTCCCTTCATGCCCTAAGGTTCAGTATCTTCCTGCCCCCTACTTCTTGGTTGGGGATGGTACATTCAACTAAGAAGTCATCCAAGGCCTGGGCTTTTATCTCCATTTGTGGCTCTTATTTTATGAAGAATTCTCCCAGCTCAATAGACCATTTAATCAGCCTTCCACTGACTTTAGGACTGTGGATGATGTTTCTCAAAGGTTGATTTGTTAGCACTTCAATTTTATGAGCTTGGAAGTAAGGACGCAACTTCCCTGAAGCCATCACTAGGGCTAATACAAACTTTTCAATAGTCGAATAATTCAACTCAGCTCCGTGCAAAATCTTACGGATAGAATATATGGGTTTCTGGACTTTAAGTTCATCCTTAACCAATACGGTGCACAAGGCATTCTCTGAAATGGCCAAATATAAGTACAAAGTTTCATTCACGGCTGGTTTGGCCAGCAACGGGGCTTGAACCATATATTTTTTCAATCCTTTAAACACCTCATGACTTTCCTCAGTCCATATGAAATGTTTTACTTTCTTCAAGGAATTGAAGAATGGCAAGCATTTGTCTCCAGATTTGGCGATGAATCATCCTAAGGCAGCGCTCCTTCCAGTAAGTTTTTGAACATCCTTGATAGACCGCGGAGGCTCCATGTCCAAAATGGCCTTTATCTTATCATGATTTACTTTAATTCCCCTCTTGGAGACCATCAATCCCAAAACCTTTCCAGATCCCACTCCGAAAGCACACTTTACAGGATTTAACATCATTTTGTGGTATCTTAGGACCTCAAAAGCTTACCTCAAATGGGTTATGTGGTCATTCTTCGCAAGACTCTTGACTAACATGTCATCTACATAAACTTCCATAGTTTTGCCAATAATATCTTTGAAAATCTTATTTACCAATCTTTGATAGGTAGCTCCTGTATTCTTAAGACCAAACGTCATAACAAGATAACAAAAACACCAAAGTCGGTAATAAATGATACATTTGGGATGTCATCCTTATGCATCTTAATTTGATTATATCCGCTGAATCCATTTATAAAGCTTAGCATTTCATGACTAATAGTCGCACCTAGCAATGTATTTATCCTTGGCAACGGTAAACAATCCTTTGGGCACACATCGTTCAGATCAGTGAAATCTACACACATTCTTCATCTTCCATTAGCCTTTTTACCATTACAGGGTTTGTTAACCATTCCGAAAATTGTATTTCTTCAATGAAACCAGCCTCTAAGAGCTTCTCCACTTCTTGCTTGATTGCTTCCTACCTCTCAGGGGAAAAACTTCTTTTCTTTTATTTCATAGTCTTTTGATTGGGATCCACGTTTAACTTGTGGGTGATCAGTCCCGAGTCTATAACGGGCATATCAGCTGCTGACCATGCAAACCATCATTATTTTCTTACAAGAACTTCACTAACTTTCCTCTAAGGGGCTCCTCCAAAGATGTTCCAATAAAGGTCACCTTCTAGGGTCCTCGGGAGCCAAAGGGACCGAAATCAGGTCTTCTTCCAGCTTCCCTCATCTCTCATCATTCTCACGAAAATCCAGATCTTTAATAGGCAAAACCTGCCCTTAGCACCATCTGCCCTAAGGGAGGCCACGTAACAACTCCTTGCCATCTTCTGGTCTCCTTTCTCTTCCCCAATCCCGTTTATAGTGGGAAACTTCATTACTGAATGGTAAGAGGAGGGGACTGCTTTAAAAGCATGTATTCTTGTTCTTCCCATGATTGCATTGTAAGTTCATCCAGCCTTTACCACCACAAAGTTCAACATATGTGTTGCTTGCCTTGGTTCCTGACCTATAGTCAAACGCAACTTAATTATCCCTTCCACGGGACTCGACTCCAGCGAAACCATGTATCGGCATATCAATTGGGGTTAGTTGAGAATCGTTGTAACCCATCCTTATGAAGGTATCATGGAGTAAGGTGTCCACCGATGCACATTGTCTACGAGGACTCTCTTCACTGGGTTGTTCCCTAGTATTGGTGTTATGACTAGGGGATCGTCATGAGGAAATTTGACACTCTCTAAGTCAAAATCATCAAATGTCATTGTTACTTCGGTCCAGGCTCTTTTTCGGAGCTTCCCCCACTATGCATGACTTCTCTGGTATAGGCTTTCCTTGAATTCTTAGACAATCTGGCAGCAGTTGGTCCTCTAAAGATCGTGTTTATTACTGGCCCTCGGGGCTGAGATCCTCCTAAGATTGTGTTTATCAATGGCCCCCGGGGTTGGGGGTTTCGCCCCTGATCATCCTGATCGTTTCTATGATCATCCAAGTTTCTTTTTCCATTATTACTCCTATCTCCTCCATCTCCAGTATACTTGCTCAGCCTTCCTTTTCGAATAAGGAATTCAATTTCATCCTTCAGTTGTCTACACTCATCGGTCATGACCAGGATTCTTGTAAAATCTATAATATTTTCTCTTATCTAGCTTAGCAGGATCAGCCTTCAAGGGTTTGGGCCACAAACATCCCTATCTCTCTCAATTTCCATTAAGATCTGGCTCCTAGGGGCATTCAGCTTAGCATATTCGGTGAACTTTTATCCAGGTCCCCCCTTTCTTGGGGTTGAATCAACATCTTTCTCGGTTCTGGGATACTTATCCTTAGCATTATATTCCAGATCAGTCTTCCGCTTCTTGCCACAAGCGGGTTCGTTGTTCACCACCGTCTTCCTAATACTTTCCTCCACCTTGATATACTTCTCGGCCCTATATTGAAACTTTAACATGCTTTCAGGGGACGCTTGGCTAAGGACATCTTGAAAAATTCATCTCTAGTTCCTTGCTGTAACGCTATCATAGCTACCTTTCCATCGAGTTCTGAAACCTTCAAAGCCTCCTTTGTGAAATGGTTCAAATAGTCTCTCAAGGACTCCTTTGTTCCTTCTAACGACTAAAAAATTATGATTGTATTATATCGTAAATAAAGATAAATTATGTGATTTATTATGTCATTTATGTATAATTAGCTATAAAACCCAAAATGTTACGTGTTATGTGCATTCCGTATTGTTAGGATATTTTCCGGGTAATTATCGGATTTTTTATTTGTAATAAAAGCCTTCGTATCAAAAGTTATACGACCCGAACTATGTATTAATAGCTGATATTTCAAATAAAATAATTGGCCTTATTTTTCTTAGAACGGCTTGTACCATCGCGATATTCTGAACATCTAGGTATTTTATAAATTTTCTCGCTTTGCGAAAATAATTTTTCCGGGCCCCATTGGGTGTTAAAAACCCCACAAAAATCACATTTTTATTTTTATAAAATTATAGGAATTTCATTTATACCTTTTCCTTTATATTTTTGAATTATTCACAATTTTTGGGAATTTTTGGCATATATATTGTATATATTAAATATTTAAAATTAATAATTAATACTCAAAAATTATAAAATTAGGGGCCAATTAATTTTAAAAGATGTATTTTAGGCCTTAATTTTAATTATGAGTATTATTTTACCTACTATAAATAGCCTAATTTTTATTTAAATATTTATAATTAAAAATTAAAAATCAGAAAAAGAATGAGGTGAAACTGAAGTCATTCAGGAATGCATCTTAGCTAGTTGGTCGGTACCATGAGAAGAACAAGCCATGTGCTAACATAGCTGTTGGCTTGTATTGATGCATTGAACAACAACAAGAAAGTTGAAGGTGACAAGGAAAAGGCAGCAACAAATGAAGATGTCCCAGCCATGCTGAGAAAGGTTGATTCACCACTATTCAAAGCATGTGAAGTAAATTTTAGTGAAGATGAGTTGATCATAAAGCAAGAAATTACCGATGAGGAAAATAAGAAGAAGTGCACAAAAATAGCTCCAACTTCCAAAGCTAAGAAGAAGCCCATGGTAAACTAAACTCCCAAGAAACCAATCAAGGAAGTTAAGGCTGAGAATGCAGAAAAGAAGAAGAAGAACAAAAATGGAAAGGTTAGAATTAACAAAAGCAATAACTTTGCATTTGTTTCAGATACTCCAAGGAAATAATGCCAAGAATGTGTATCTATAAATCATCAAACTCATATTTGTAAAATGGCTGTTAGGGAGCCAAGATTGGGAGCATGCAAGTATAATGAAGCAAAAGCTAATGATCCTTACTCATTATGTGACAAGTTTGATTGTATACCTTGCAAGATGAAAGTAATGACAAGTTGTCACTAGATGAGAGTAGATCTTAAGGAAGTCAATATTGAATCCCCAGCTAAAAAGGAAAATGCACATCAATCAATGAACTACATTCTTTCGGAAACATCAAATTCTACTTCTGTCAAATTTGTTAACAAGAAGAAAGTACCCAACACTGCTTGGATTGCTAAACACACTTAATCCTCATTGTGTGCAGGGCAAATAAAGAAGGTCATATGGATCATAGACAGTGGATGTTCAAGATATATGACAGGTGATATGACCCTGCTATCGTAATTTGAGAAGATGGCTGGCCCATTAGTGACTTTTGGAGACAACAGCAAAGGTTTCACAATGGGATATGGAAAGATAATTTAGGGAAATGTTGTCATTGAAGATGTAGCACTGGTAGTTGGTCTTGAGGTGAATCTCCTAAGTGTCAGCCAACTTAAAGATAGAGCATTCAATATTTTATTTGATAAAGGAGAATGCCTAATTATCAGCAAAAAGACTGGTGAAACTGCTTTAAAAGGAGCAAGGAAATGAAACTTATTTGTTGCAGACCTAGACTCAGCAAATGAGGATGGAATTTGTTGCTTCTACACCAAGGCATCTGAAGAACAAAGCAAGTTGTGGCATAAAAAGCTCCCTCACTTGATTTACAAGGCAATCAATACTCTAGTCAAAAAGGTTAGTGAGAGTCATGCCAAATCTGGAGTTTGCTCAAAATGAGGTCTCTGAGGCTTGTCAAAAAGGAAAAATGAAGAAATCAAGTCACAAGAGTAAAACGGTGAATTCCATAAGTGCACCTTTGGAACTTATTCACGTGGACTTATTTGGACCAGTAAATGTCTTATCAATTTCAAGAAAGAAATATGCAATTGTGATGATGGATGACTAATCAAGGTTCACATGGGTAGAGTTTATGCACTCTAAGGATGAAATTCCACACATCATAATTGAACACATCAAGAAGATTGAGAAGCAGGATGAAGACCATAATTATGTAAAAAGGTTGAGGAGTGACAATGGCATAGAATTCATAAATGCAACTTTAACTGAATTCTACAAAGATAAGGTCATTGTTTAAGAATTTTCAGCAGCTAGGACACCTCAACAGAATGGTGTTTTAGAAAGGAAAAATAGAACATTAGTGGAGGCTGCTAGAACAATATTGTAAGATAACAAACTGCCAACACGTTTTTGGGAAGAAGCTGTGAACATTGCTTGCTATACTCAAAACAGATATCTCATCAACAAAAATCTTGGCAAATCACCCTACTCAATCTTATCTAAAAAAGCCAACTGTGAAGCATCTTCATGTATTTGGAAGCAAGTGTTATATTTTGAAAGACAACTCTGAATATGTGGGAAAATTTAATTCTATGGTTTTTGAAGCAATTTTTCTAGGATATTCATTGGAGAGAACTCCCTACAAAGTCTATGTGATTGAGAAAAATAAAATTATGGAAATCATCAATGAAATTTTTTATGATGACAAGTGTTCAGGCTTGGAATGCCTTGATGAAAATAAAGCTGAGACCCTGAAATTTAAAAAACTCAACATTGATAGTGATTCTGAGGATGAAGCTGAAATCAACACAAAACAAAAATAGATGAAGAGTCAACTGAGCAAGTGAATTATGAGAATGGAAGCTCATCTCAAACACCTAAATTTGATAGAACAAACTCAAGGGGAGAAAGAGGAGATAGTTGTGCAAGTCATGCCAATGGTAAAAAAAATACAGAAAATTCAAGTCAAAAAACTCACACCATAAAATAGGATAGAAGTCACACAAGAGAAGCAATTATTGGTGATCCAACTGTTAGAGTGAGGACTAGAAGTGCAACTGCAAATGAATGTCTTCGTGCATATTTTCTTTCATAAGTTGTGCCCAAGAAAACTAAGAAAGCTCTACTTGATCCTGATTAAATATCTGATATGCAAGAGGAGCTAAATCAGTTTGAAAGAAACAAAGTTTGGGAATTGGTTTCTTCACCAAAAAACATAAGTGTAATTGGAACAAAGTGGGTGTTCAGGAATAAATGGATGAAAATGGGATAGTCACCAGAAATAAAGCAAGGTTGGTTGCAAAAGGCTACTCACATAAGGAAGGAATTTATTATGATTAAACTTTTGATCCAGTTGCAAGACTTGAAGCAATAAGAATTTTTCTTGCATTTGCTGCACACTCAAACTTTAAAGTGTATCAAATGGATGTGAAGAGTGTATTCCTTAATGGTAAGTTGGAAAAAGAAGTTTATGTGCAACAGCGACCTGGCTTTGAAGATCCAGAATTTCCAAACTTTGTATACAAATTATTGAAGGCTCTCTATGGACTAAAGCAAGAACCTAGTGCTTGGTATGACACACTGTCAGAATTTTTGATCAAACATGGATTCACTAGAGGAATAATAGATAAGACTCTCTCCTACAAGCAGCATGGTGATGATATGATACTAGTTCAAATCTATGTGGATGATATCATTTTTGGTTCTACTAATGAAAAGTTATGTCAAAGATTCTCAAAACTCATGTAGAGTGAATATGAAATGAGTATGCTGGGAGAGTTAAGTTACTTTCTTGGACTCCAAGTCAGCTAAAGGAGTGATGGAATCTTCATCAGCCAAACTAAGTATGTCAAGGATTTATTGAAGAAGTTTGGTATGGTTGATTGTTCACCTCCATCTACACTTATGTCTACAACTACTAAGTTGTATGGATATAAAAAGGAAAAAGTGTAGACATTTCAGGTTATAGAGGAATGATTGGATCTTTGTTGTATTTAACTGCTAGTAGACCAGACATTATATTTGCAACATGTCTGTGTGCAAGATTTCAAGCCAATTCAAAGGAATCACATTTGATGGTTTTAAAGAGAATTTTCGGGTTCATTCGGGCAGAAACCTTCGATCAGGATCCCGGCTTTTCTTCGGTCAGGATTTCAAGTTTTTACCAAATCTTGACTGAATAAAGGGCCATTAATTCCTGATCGTGGGTTTTTCGACCACGAAGTCGATCAGGATCCTGACCTATGTTTTTGGTCAGGATTTAATTTGAAACTGGGCTTTAACCTTAATCAGGCTTTTTCCTGGGCTTTGTATTGGGCCTATAAACTTAGGCCTTTTCTCCTGGATTTCCTAAATGGGCCTCATTACTTTGGGCCTACAAATCATGGGCTTTTTAATCCAGAATTATCCAGAATGTTCCGGAATCTTCTGGGGTATTTACTTTATACATATAATATATATATATATTTTATATTTATCTTATTTTTAAGAGCCTTCTAGAAGTCTCTAGAGCTGGGCCTAACCCTTTGGGCTGGGTTTTTAACCTGTTATAAACGGTTAAAATTCCTTTTTGACCGGCCCATTAACCGGTTATGAGGGCTATATAAGAGAGGAAAGTGAAGTGAGATTTCACAACTCACTTTCTCATTTCTCACTTTAAAAACTCCCCTCCTCTCTCTCAACCTCCAAGAGTTTTTCGTAGAGCAAGTCATTTCCGGCCTCCTTCCTCCTCCTACATTCAGCCTCAAGCTTCGACTTAGCCTTCATAAATGGCAGACAAGAGCTCAAAGAGGTCAACCAAGATTGCTTCAGGATCTAAGGGAGGTAACGAAATCAAAATTCGTTCATCTTATATGTCTTTACTAGATATGATTAATACTGGGGGGGGACGAATATCCATCTGAAGCTCATTTAGAGTCCTTAGATTATTTTAATATTTAGTATAATGTAGATGCTATCAACAAACTTAACGTAACCTTTAACGTTAGTGCTCCCCTTAGGATAGTTTCTACCGAAGGTGGTGACCGTACATGTCACTGGAAGCCCGTAACTTTATTTGTTTATGCTGATGCCCTTACCGCGGGGCTAAGGTTTTCTTTTCATGAGTTCATTCCTAGATTATTAGCTGATTTGAAAATCAATCCTTGCCAACTTCCCCCAAATGTCTGGAGAAATATCTTTTGTTTCATGGTTTTATGCCTTAGGAGTGGTTTTCCTCTTTCCGTAGCTGTGTTTAATAAAATTTTCCAATGATATAATAGTGCCCAACCTGGTTGGGTTTATATTAGACAACGACCCAAGTCTCCACAAATCTTCAACAGTGCTTAAATCCCTGATAATAACCAGCACTGGAGGGATAGTTTTGTTGGGCGCAGATGGGAGAATGGTGACTGGGGCACACTCTTTAGATGTTAGATATATTTGAGATGTCATGTCAAATATGATTTGTGTTTAGGTTTCAGAACTTAACAACAGGACATATCAGGACTTACTGAAATCAGAACTTACTGAAGTCAGAACTTAATATCAGAACTTAAGGCGTCAGGAGATACATATCAGAACTTAAGTGCGGGAAGACTTCAGATAAGGAATGCGGCTGATTTACAGGAGAAGATCTGGACTAAAACAAAAAAAGATATGCATGAAGAGTTAGAGGACTAGAAGACTTGTAGAGATATCTAATTGATATATTTTAGGAGACAGAATTATATTTCATATCAATTAGAATATATCTTGTAACTGTGTACTATATACACGGCTTAGGGTTTACACTACATGTGTTACCTTTATCGAGAAGATTATACATTGTAACCTAGTAGCTCTTAGTGATATTTGTTCATCACTGAGAGAGAACAATAGTTCATATTGTAACATAGTTTATTGAATATACTTGATCTTTGTTACATACTTGTGTTCAAATCGATTTGATTGTATAAACACTATATTCAAACCCCTTCTACAGTGTTGTGTGACCTAACATAAGATCTTCCATCGGGAAGGTCACTGATGGCAGCCCTAAAACCATCCACATATCTCCCGAGGAAACTATCATATATAATGAGCTTATAAAGGAAAATCCAATTGATGTCTGATTTCATGACTATTGGGTTAAATGCTAGAGAACCAAGAGATAGGGCAGGCCTAGGTTCTGATGAAGCTTAAGATCAAAACAGGAGTTGAAGTTGCTACTAGAGATCCATTTTGTTAACTGACAAACCTCTTGAAGATGTTACACAGAAACACCTTGATATGGTTCTCTGTTCTAGTGGTACTGGATGCTCATGACAAGCATAATGTCAAAGAAAATATGATTCTATTTCTTGAAGATGGAAGGACATATCAAATGTCAGAATCAGATGTGTTGAACAAATCTCTGAAAGAACTTCAATTCTTTCATTATCTTTTAGCGATCAAGTCTGATATTACCAGAAGATGGTCAAATTTCATATTGAAGACCATAAGAGATAAAGCAAGAATTTCTGGCTCAAGGGTTACAGAATTCATTCCTAACATAGTTGAAGATGATGGAAGTGAAATTCCAATGAAGAAGGATTTTGCTAAACTTGAAGTGATTTTGAAAGAGAAATGTTTGTGTTACAATGAAGATTCTTCTCATCCAAGGGTAATAAGACTGGGTGATGGTTTAGAAAAACCATATCTCTGCTCTAAGGATAGTAATCTACCAGATTGGAAGTCAAGATGAAGAGATGAAGCAAGTCAAGACTACAATAGCTCAAGTCCTGAGGAATAAAGAAGAAAAGCTGATATCAAACTTTGTCAAGAATCACTTTGGATTCAGATTAAGTCAGTGAGATTGGTAAAAGCTACAAGGACTGTACGTTGTAGTTAGTTGTCTTATTAAACTCTTATTGCATTTGTACTTAAAATGTTTTTGACATCATCAAATTTATTAACTTGTATATTTTGCATAATTTACAAGTTGGGGGAGATTGTTAGATATATTTGAGATGTCATGTCTAATATGATTTGTGTTTAGTTTTCAGAACTTAACAACAGGACATATCAGGACTTACTGAAATCAGAACTTACTGAAGTCAGAACTTAATATCAGAACTTAAGGCATCAGGAGATACATATCAGTTTTTAAGTGCGAGAAGACTTCAGATAAGGAATGCGGGTGATTTACAGGAGAAGATCTGGAGTAAAACAAAAAAAGATATGCATGAAGAGTTAGAGGACTAGAAGACTTGTAGAAGATATCTAATTGATATATTTTAGGAGACAGAATTATATTTCATATCAATTAGAATATATCTTGTAACTGTGTACTATATAAACACGGCTTAGGGTTTACACTACATGTGTTATCATTATCGAGAAGATTATACATTGTAACCTAGCATCTCTTAGTGATATTTGTTCATCACTGAGAGAGAACAATAGTTCATATTGTAACATAGTATTGAATATACTTCATCTTTGTTACATACTTGTGTTCAAATTGATTTGATTGTATAAACACTGTATTCAAACCCCTTCTACAGTGTTGTGTGACCTAACAAGTGGTACTTTTCTGTTAACACACATACAGTAAAGATCCAAACAATCATGTCTGAAGAAACACAAACCCCAACTAAGCCCACCAAAACTCAAGAAACTTAAAACACTCAAACCCATAGTCGATATGATACTATTAGGGTTCCCATAATGAGACCTTCTGAGTATCCCATATGGAAAGTGAAGATGGCTATGTTTTTGGAAGCTACAGATCCAGAATACCTTGATAGGATTAATGAAGGACCATATAAGCCTATCAAGCTCTCTGTTGTAGTTGCTGATCAACCAGCAAAGTCCATACCAAAGGAGAAAGGTGATTACATAGCTGAAGACATCTCATCTATTGCCAAGGATGCAAGGGTAAGGCATTTGTTGCATAGTGCCATTGATAATGTCATGTCAAACAGGGTAATTGGATGCAAGACTGCAAAGGAGATATGGGATGCTTTGGAGACAAGATGCCAGGGAACTAATGCAATCAAAAAGAATAGGAGGACTATACTCACTCAAGAGTATGAGCACTTTGACTCAAAAGCTGATGAGTCATTAACTGACTTATATGACAGGTTTGTCAAACTCTTGAATGATCTGTCACTGGTGGACAAGGAATATGATCTTGAAGTCAAATCTAAAATTCCTTTTAGCTCTTCCTGAAAATTGGGATTTGAAGTCTACTACCATAAGAGACAACTATGACCTTACTGAAACTACTTTTAATGAAATTTATGGTATGCTCAAGACTTATGAACTTGAGATGGATCAAATGAGTAAGAGGCATGGAAGAAAGTCAAGAACAGTTGCTCTTAAAGCTGAGGAGGAATCTCCTAAAGTGGTTGCCTCAAAGAGGGGCAAAGGAAAGGCTCTCATCATAAAGTCTGATTCAGAGTCATCATATTCTGATGATGATTCAGAAACTGAAAGTTTACCTGAAATGGATGTTGATGCAGAGATGATGCAATTGTGTGCTCTTATGGTGAAGGGTATCACAAAGTTAGCCTACAGGAAATTCAGAAAGGGCAAGAAGTTTTCCAGGAAAGGTGGAAGTTCTGATAAGAAAGGATTCAGAAAGTCTGAAGGCAAAGGAGAAAAGTCTGACAGAGGAGACAACCCAAATGTCAAATGCTATAATTGTGGTGAAAGAGGCCATATATCTCCTGACTGCAAGAAAGGAAAAAGTGACAAAGGCAAGGCACTTGTCACAAAGAAGAAAAGCTGGACAGACACTTCAGATTCTGAAAATGAGGTGAACTATGCCTTGATGGCAAATGCTGATAGCAGTACTAAAACTGCTGAATTAAAGGTACCTCAAACAACTTATGTTTTTCATACTGATGATATTACTGAGTTGAGATTATATCTTAAGACCATGTTCATTAGTTATAGAGATCAGACTTTAACATGTAAAAGATTAACATCTGAAAATCTTGCTTTTAAAAACAGAAATGACTATTTAGAAAAGGAGTTAGTTTTTTTCTCATCAAACTAAGAAAGAAGAGATGATACTTTGTATGTTAGAGATGAAGTGTTAAAATTGAATGAATCTCTAAAAGCTGACTTAGAAAAGGAAAGAGAGATTATCAGAACTTGGACTAACTCAGGCAGAACAACTTAGAATTTACTAAGTAGTGGAAACTGGAAAGAGGGCTTAGGTTATGGAGATGATAAAAATGAGAAAGGAACTGTGCAAATTGAGCCAATTGTTCTTAAACAGACTGCTAAGCCAAAGGTAAATCCTGTTAAGTTTGTAGCAAAAACTGTAAATTCTGATTCTGAAAAGATGAAAGAATCTAGGACAGAAGTCAAAGAAAAGTCAACTTTTGACAAATTAAAACAGGATAAACCAGCTGAAGTTAACATAGGCTTAATAACAAAGAAGCAGCTTAAGTATAAGCTGAAAGAGATTAGAAATGTGAACAAGGTAAAAGAAGCTAGGAAAAATAGGAATGGAAAGGAAGGTGTGAATAAAAGCAATAATTATATCCCTATTCCTAATGCTCCTAGAAAGAAATGGTATAACTGTGAAAACTCTAACCATCTTGCTTCTTTTTGCAGGAAAAATAAAGATATAAACTCTTTACCTCCTAAATCAGGAGTTAAGAGTCAGTCTATTAGGTTTAAACCATAAAATCCTTGTTTTCATTGTGGTAGTTTATGGAATTCCATTTATACTTGTAAGGAATATCATAGTTTGTACTATGATTATTATCAAATAAAACCTTCTTTGAAGAAAGTTAATATTATTCCTTCTAGTGTAAAGTCTGATATATATTCTGATAAACAGCATGTTAGCATAAACTCTGAAATTAAATCCGCTGCAAATGCTAACAAACTTAAAAAGGCCAAATGATCCAAGCAAGTCTGGGTCCTTAAAACTAACCAATAGTGGTCTTTGTGATTGCAGGGCAACAGGAAAAATATCCTAATTCTGGACAGTGGATGTTCAGGACATATGACTGGAAATAAAGCCCTGCTATCAGACTTTGTGGAGAAAGCTGGCCCAGGAGTTTCTTATGGAGATGGCAACATGGGAAAAATTCTGGGATATGGAAATATCAATCTTGGGAATGTCATCATTGAATCAGTAGCTCTTGTCTCAGGACTTAAACACAACCTGCTAAGTGTGAGTCAAATCTGTGACAGAGGTTATCATGTGGATTTCTTTGAAGAACATTGTGAAGTTGTAAGCAATTCTACAGGCAAAGTGGTTCTGAAAGGTCACAGACATGGTAACATATATGAAGCCAGACTTTCAACAAGTTCTGATGGTTCTGCAATCTATCTGTTGAGTAGAGCATTAATTGAAGAAAGCTGGAATTGGCACAAAAGACTCTCTCATTTAAATTTCAACAACATAAATGAGCTAGTAAAGAAAGATCTTGTGAGAGACTGCCAAAATCAGTATTTTCTCCTGATGGCCTTTGTGATTCATGTCAAAAGGCAAAACAAAGAAAATCTTCATTCAAGAGCAAAACTAAATCCTCAATTCTTGAGCCTTATCACTTACTGCATGTTGATCTATTTGGTCCAGTAAATGTCATGTCAATTGCAAAGAAGAAATATGCTATGGTTATAGTGGATGAGTTCACAAGATACACTTGGGTGTATTTCTTGCACAAGAAAAATGAAACTGCATCTACTCTAACTGATCATGTCAGACAGCTGAATAAGTTGGTCAAAGATCCTATTAAAATAATAAGAAGTGATAATGGCACTGAGTTCATGAATTCAATTATGGAAGAGTTCTGCAAAGAGTATGGAATTAAGAAGGAATTTTCTGCACCCGGAACTCCACAGCAAAATGGAGTTGTAGAAAGAAAGAAGAGGACTCTCGTTGAAGCTGCATGAACTATGCTTGATGAAGCAAAGCTGTCAACCTACTTTTGGGCTGAAGCTATGCAGATTACTTATTTTACACAGAATGCTACATTCATAAACAAGCATAGAAAAACCATATGAGATGGTGAAGAAAAAGAAGCCAAATCTGAAATACTTTCATGTATTTGGATGTAAGTGTTTTGTTCTTAAGACTTATCCTGAATAGCTGTCAAAATTTGATCTAAAAGCTGATGAAGGAATTTTTATTGGATATCCACTTTCCACAAAAGCCTTCAGAGTCTACAATTTAAGAACAAGGGTTATCATGGAATCTATCAATGTATCTTTGATGATAAAAAGATTACTGTACTTGAAGATTTCAATGATCATGATCAGCTGAGATTTGAAAATGAAGATTTAAATTTTGATTCTGTAAATTCTGATGGCTTAAGTCCTGATCCTGTAAGTTCTGATGGGTTAAATTCTGATGTCATTGAAACAATGGTAACTACTCCAAGGGAAAATGCACTTGTCCAGGGGAAGCAAGCTGAAGATCCTACCACAACTCAAGACTCTCAAGAAGCATCAGAACCTGTCACTGGCTCTTCAAGTTCTGATTCATCAAGTTCTGATGAGCCAAATTCTGCTAATTCTGGAAACTCTGATTCTTCAAATCCTGAAGGATCCAACTCTAATTCTGAAGTCTCAGAGAGCATATCTACAGGGGAGCATCAGAAAATGTTGATGGAGACGGCATGGATCATGGGGGAGGATCCAATTCTAGAAATCAACTTCCATCTGTAAGAAAGTGGACCAAATCACAAACACCTGACTTAATAATTGGAGATCCTGAAGCAGATGTCAGAACTAGAACTGCAAAATCAAATGAATGTCTCTATCATTCCTTTCTATCTCAGAATGAACCAAAGAAAGTGGATGAAGCTCTTCAAGATGTTGATTGGGTGTAAGCAATGCAGGAAGAGTTAAATGAATTTGAAAGAAATAAGTCTGGACCCTAGTGCCAAGACCAAAGAACATATCAGTTGTTGGCACAAATGGGTGTTCAGAAACAAAACTGATAGTGATGGCATAATTACAAGAACAAAGTAAAGCTGGTTTCTAAAGGCTATTCTCAACAGGAGGGTATTGATTATGATGAAACATTTGCACCAGTTGCTAGATTGGAAGCCATAGAATCTTTTGGCTTATGCTCTCAAAGTTTAAAGTCTTTTAAATGGATGTGAAAAGTGCTTTTCTCAATGGAGAATTGGAAGAAGAGGTATATGTTGAACAACCTCCAGGATTTGTAGATTCAAAATTTCCTAATCATTTCTACAGACTTAACAAAGTACTTTATGGCCTTAAGCAAGCTCCAAGAGCATGGTATGAGACTTTAGCTCAATTCCTTCTGGAAAGTGGATTTAACAGAGATACAATTGATAAAACACTGTTCTACCTCAACCATGGAAATTACTTACTTTTGGTATAGATATATGTTGATGATTTCATCTTTGGTTCTACAAATGCCAAACTCTGTGAAAGGTTTGCAAAAGTAATGCAGTCAAAATATCAAATGAGTATGATGGGAGAACTTAGCTATTTTCTGGGACATCAAGTCAAGAAAAATGAAGAAGGGTACTTTATCTGTC